>NC_080029.1:102288796-102591826 GCF_030020395.1 Manis pentadactyla | reverse complement strand
GGTGGAGAGAAGTATGGCTTTAGGGCATTTGCATCATTCCTCAGGGGTGGAGAAGTTCATCTCCATATTAATGGATAATTACCTGGGCAACTGATTGTGTGTCTGAACCTGAGAGTTTAAAAGGAGGGGCTGGTTTGCTGGCTTGCTTCTTCTGAGCAGAGGGGGATGGCCCCGGACTGCATTTTGTAAGCAATAAATGGATTTTAAACTTTATTTCTCCCTTTGACTGATTTCGGTTTTAGAGGTGTTCTGCCCCAGGATTTCCTCTCCCTAGACTTAGAATAGGCAAGGATGACTCCAAAGCATCTGTCTTGGTTATATAAATGTTTCCATTCACACACACACACACAAATAGGGAAAACAGATAGAGAAGCAGATATTCACACAGAGGATGGACTCGGATTGGGACAAGTTTTATGGGCAGTGGAACCTTTAAGTGGAGGTATCCAAAGGGCAGAGGTCCTCCAACCACGATGTGTATCAGAATTGCCTGGGAAACTTTTAAAACTACATCTGGGAAATTCAAATTAGGGCCCAGATACATTTCTTTTTAACAAATTATCCAGATTATTTGGGTGTTTGTAAAAGGTCTGGGAAATTCTCTGTTGGGTCATGGTGATGCTGGGTTTCTTGCTCATGAAGCTGAAGAATGAGCTTCACAAACACTCAAGGTAGGAGAGCAAGGTACAGGCTTTTATTTAGAAAAAAGTGAGAGGGAAGAGCTCCTAGCTCATGCCAGGAGGGGACAAGAGAGCCTGGGGTGGTGTGTTGTGTAGGGGGTTTTATAGGCAGTTGAGGATTTTTCGAGAACATGAAAAAACTTAGAGGTGTGGACTTGCATCACCTGCTCTGTCCTCAAGGTGGGCTGGGTCATAGTCTGATTGCTGGGGCTGACAGCAGAGTCACGGGTTATGCTGATACCCTTGCAGAACACTCAAACACTCCATGCCAAGTTGCTCCTGGCCTTTTGAGTTTTAACTGATCTCACTGAAGATGTTTATATTCCTAATCTGGTATCTTTACCCTAGAGAATTAGTGTGACCTTGACTTTGCAAAATGATTAGCACAGAGTTTCAATAGGGACTTCTTTGCCCATTGTTACATTGCTCTGATTGCAAATATTCACCCTGCTTTTCCTGGAGGCCCTCACCCTACTCTGACTACACCCATGGTCCCTGTCTCAATGGCAACTTAGTTGAAAAGTTATTTAGCATATAACTTGTAAAGCGGACTCTTCAGGCAAAATTGATGGCTGACTTCATGATACAATCTGGGGTTTCCCTGGGGTGGTCTTTATTTGAAAATATTTATGTTCTTCTTAGTGGATTTCAATTGCAAAAATATGTTCCATTAACTAATTTAAGGCTTTTAACCTTAAAAGCCCCCTTGAAAACTCAGTAAAACAGCAACAGTTGTCTCTGGGAGAGGGTGCTTCAGGTAAGATTTGAAGTTGCAAGAACTAGAAAAAGAAATTCTAATTGTTTTAAACATAAGGGATTTATTTTAAAAGGTCTGAGATAGGTTACAGAAGCTTAAGGGTGGGGAGCACAAATGGTTCAAGAGGCCAGCTCAGGAAGCCAGGAACAGTGTTCAAAATCACTCCAAAACCAATTTAGTGAAGATTCGATTGTTCTACCCATTGTCTCAAAATTCCCTCAATGTGATGAAATATATCAGTGTACAGATCCAAGAAACTCTATAAATCCCAGTACCCCTTTGAACTGGACGGTCGGTTTTCCCAGTGCCCCTCGTATCACTGATATTTTTGCCTGGAAGTCAGAGGAGCTGCAGCTCTCTGGGTCCACACCTCCTACCAGCACGGATTCTTTGCCTGCTTTCTTGTGTCTTTGGATCCTGGTCTCCGGCTAAGCCTAAATCCTGTATCCACACCCCAAATAAAAGGGGAGGTTAGGAAACCAACATTTCTACATCTACAGTGAAAGAAATTCAGAAGTTAGGCAGCCAAAAGGAGTGAAAAATGCTTACAACAGTGATATTTTAGGTGATATTTTTCTACATTATGCTTCTCCATATGTCCTACTTTTGTTTTATAATGAATAATTACCTAAAAAACAAACTTTTTACATTGGAGTTATATCTCTGGTATCACTTCCCCCTCTAGTGGAAACAAAGAGAAAATACACAGGTGAAAGATGCCCTTTTGCTTTCTGATCTTTCTGGAGCATACTGTTAGTTAAACGTACTACTACTTTACTTCATAAATGAATAAACTGGAGCTGAGAGATAAGAGACATGATATACCAAAGTTATGCATAAAATTAATGGGAAATCCAGCCTGACAGTCAGGATACCCTGATAATAGGCTTCTATCTTATTTGCTCCCATAGACTATAAAGGGCAGTATTATGGCATGATATGAGGTTCATTCAGAATCCCTGCATCAACCCCTTGTTTTTTCAATAGAGAAGAAGAATGAGCTATGGATAAATAGTAAGCTGGGTTCATCAACTAGACCATTTACTGGCTGTGTGAACTTGGGAAAGTAACTTAACCTCTCTTCATTTTTTCTGTTAGCAAATGGGAAAAATAGTAAGTTTCTGTAGCAGGTGTTTGTAAGGAATAGATGCGTTAGTATTTACAAAGAATTTAGACAAGTTCCTGATATCTAGTAAGCACTAAATAAATGTTTATGTAATAAAACTGAGCAAGAAACAGAGCAAAGTTCTTATTTTAAACTGGGAAAAACTTTGTTGAACCTCCAAAAAGAGTTTATTGACTGACTGCTATTTGATGGTGCTATTTGGTCTAGGATAGACCAAACTAGCCACAGATAAAAGTTTTAAAGTTTGAACAAAATGATTTAAGAAGAAAACCCACTTGGAGACACTGGAGAACAACCAAAGTGGACAGAAGCTGGAAAAAAATCTACTCTGGAAAAACAGGAATTGCATCTGGTGAGATTGGGAAAGTTGTAACTTCTTTCCTGAGGACAATTCCCACCTGCACAGCAGCTTAGGGCTGCCAAAGGCCAAGGCTTTACTGCTCTGAAGCATAAGGCGCCAGAGTTCAGGGTTTGGAGAGCAAACAGAAAGCAGCAGAGGAAAGGTCAGAAGAGAAGAGCCACATAGAGGAGGAGTCCCCAAACATGCAGAGCATATGGGCCTGAAAAGCTGGATTACCACTATAATCACAGGGAAGACCACAGGAAAACTAGTAAAAAAAAAAAAAAAAAGCAGGTACCGCATGAAAAGGGGACAGAATATGGAGTTTGAGTTCAGCAATTTAACACTTCACTAGAATAGAAGTCACTCTTCTACATCTACTATGTATCATTCATAATGTTAGGTATCCAGTCAAAATTCAGCAGACATGCAAACAAACAGAAATATGTGACTCAAATAGTCACAAACAAAAGGAGTCAAAATAAATCCAAACTGAGGTGACTCAAATGGTACAATTACCAGATAAGTTATTTTTCTTTAAGTAGCATATATAAATAAAAGGCAACACAACAAAAGTGGCTCCTCTTGGCTGTAACAGTTTCTGACTTTCCTTGTTTTGATAACCGTGCCAGTGTTGAGGAGTACTGTTTGGGTCTATTGTAGGGTTCTCCTCTGTTAGAAGTTTTTTATCATTAGATAGGGTTTATGGGTTTTGAGGAGAAACACAACAGAGATAAAGTGCTATAATCATTATATCATATCAAAGATAAATACAATTAATATGATTTATGAACTACTGATGCTGACTTTGATCACTTGGATGAAGCAGTGTTTATAAAGTTACTCCTTTTTCCTCCTTTCCATACTTTACTCTTTGGAAGGAAGTCCCTGTGCATAGCACACACTTAAGGAGTAGGGAGTGATGCTCCACCCTCTTGAGTGATGGTGTACTTAAATAATTTATTTGGGTTTCTTCTGTATAGGATATTTGTCTCTTATTCCCCATTTATATATGTATTCAATCATTTATTTATATCAACATGCCCTCATGGGTGTTTATTTTATAACTCTGGGTTATAACCCAACACTACTTGTTTTGTTACTCAATGTTCTAGCTTTGGCCATTGAGAGTTCTTACAGTTGGCTATATTAGTTTTCTAGGACTGCTGTAACAAATTACCACAAAATTGATGGCTTAAAACAAATTTATTTTCCCACAGTTCTGGAGGGCAGCAGTCTAAATCAGTTTCACTGAGCCAAAACAAGTGTTGGCCAAACTGTGCTCCCTCTGAAGATGGAGAATCCATTCCCTGCCTCTTCCAGCTTCTGGTGGATGTCAGCAATCCTTAACTTGTGGCTTCCTCACTCCACCTCTGCCTCCATGATCACGTTGCTCCGCCTTCTGCTCTGTGTCTGTGTCAAAGCTCCATCTGCCTCACTCTTATATGGATACAACTGGATTTAGGTACAACTGAATTTTCTAGGATAATCTTCCTTACTTAAAAACTATGCAGCGACCATGTTTCCTTACAGGGTAATAGGCTTCAGAGATTCTTAGAAACTGATATTTTTGGGGGCTTTCACTTAGCTTAATATAGCTCCTGTGCCCCTTTGACACACTTTCATCAATGCGTTGTAAGTTCACTTTATTTATATACTTCTTTACGTTCTGGCACTACAAGATGTCCCAGGCTCATCTTGTATATTCCCTGCCACATTCCTAGAGTCAGCCACTTCTCCAAGGAGCACTGGTTCCATTTTTGGAGAAAGGTATTAGACACCATCATCTGGGTGCTAGATATGCTCATTGCTACTGGGGTATGGTTTCTTTCAGGCCCTCAAGCTGACAGAGTAAAAATATATGTGTGTAGACTAAACCATGTATATACACACATCTATAAATATTACTATATGCAACCATCTGTATCCATATTAAGTTAAACATGAGCTCTTAGTGATAGAACATTACCACATGGATCATTCTAGCCTCCTCCCCTTACTTATCCTTAAGCTGTTAAAACAGTGAGATACTTGGCTCCTACCATTCACCATCTGTTGAATTGTTTAATTCTAATGTACATGCACACCAATATGAGAGTCGTTAACTTATATACCAATGGGAAACAAGCTTATCAACTAGAATATAGTGCTTATGTGCAGTTCCTTTTGCTTTCAGTCTTACAGACTGCATTCATTTCCATAATTACCCTACCTCTCAGTGAGGTTATTTCACACATTTGTAGTACAATTTGAATCTTTCATCAGTCTGCATTTTTTCCTTACTTCAAAACATCTTAAATGATTTTGTAAAATTTGCATATTTTTAGATTTACTCCTCTGATTGTAAAGTTTTATGACTTTCAAAAAATGCATAATGCCATGTATCTACCATTTCAGTACCATACAGAATAGTTTTACCATCCTAAACATCCCCTGTACTTCATCTATTCATCCCTCACTTCCACCCAAACCCCTTACAACTGCTGATCTTTTTACTTTATTGTTTTGGCTTTTCCAGGATATCATATAGTATGCAGTCTTTTCAGAGCAGGTTCTTTCACTTAGCAATATGCATTTAAAGTTCTTCCACTTCTTTTCACAGCATGATGGGCTGATGAATGTTCCACTGTCTGGATATACCACAGTTCATTTACCCATTTGCTTTCTGGAGGACACCTTGGTGGGTTCCAAGCTTTGACAGTTATAAATAAAGCCGCTATAATGATCATCTGTGTGAAGGTTTTGTATGGACACAAGTTTTCAACTCCTTTGAGTAAATACCAAGGGCCATGGTGGCTGGATACATGGTTAATATATGTTTGGTTTTGTAAGAAACTGCCAAACTGTCTTCCAAAGTGTTTGTACCATTTTGCATTTCCACCAGCAAAGTATGAGAGTTTCTGTTTCTCTACATCATCATTAACATTTGGTGTTGACAGTGTTCCAAATTTTGGCTGTTCTTATAGGTTTATAGTGGTATCTCATCATTGTTT
Source organism: Manis pentadactyla (assembly GCF_030020395.1). NCBI lineage: Eukaryota > Metazoa > Chordata > Mammalia > Pholidota > Manidae > Manis > Manis pentadactyla. The sequence continues at coordinate 102,585,930 of NC_080029.1, read as the reverse complement.
TAATTTATGTTTCTCAATTGACAGATAATGTGGGTTATCTTTTCGTATGCTCATTTACCTCTGTATATTTTCTCTGGTGAGATATCTATTAAAGTCTTTGGCCCATTTTTTAATTGAGTTATTTGTTTTCTTACTGTTGAGGACTTTTTAGTGTGTGCTGTTATTATTAATCATAATTTATTTAGCTAGTTAACTAACCCCATTATTAGTCTTCAAGATGATTCCTGATACTTCTTATTGTAGTAAACACTCTGCTGAACATCCTTTACATAAACCTTTCTGTACATCTGGGATTATTTCCTTAGGATAAATATGTTGAAATAGAATCACCAGTCAAGGGGAATAAGCATAATTGGAGCTTTGGTGAATACTGCTAATTACTTTAGGGAAAGCTTCTTACTGTTGAGTTAAAATTATTTGCATATTTTGGATAACAGTCCTTTTTTACACATTTTTTAAAATTAGGTTGTTTTCCTTATTGTTTAGTTTTAAGATTTCTTCATATATTTTGGATACAATCCCTTATTCAGATATTTGTTTTGCAAATAATTTATTCCAGTCTGTGACTTGTCTTTTCATTCTCTTAGTAGCATCTTTTTGCAGAGCAGAAGTTTTTAATTTTAATGAAGTACAACTTACCTTTTTTTTTTCATGGACCATGCTTTTGATGCTATATTAAAGTCATTGCCAGGTCCAAGATTACCTACATTTTCTCCTACAGTATGTTCCAGACATTTTCTAGTTTTATGTTTTACATTTAGGTCTATGACCCATTTTGAATTATTTTTGTGAAAAATGAAAGATCTATGTCTAGATTCATTATTTTGCATCTCGATGTCTAATTATTTCACTCAGCACCATTCTTAAAAAGATTATCCTTTATCCCTTGAAATTTCTCCTTTGTCAAAGATCAGTTGACAGTATTCGTATGGATCTATTCTTTACCTGTGTATTCAGATCCATTGATTTATTTGTCAATTATATGACTAATACTAAACACAGTCTTATTTAGCTTATAATAAGTCTTGAAGTTGATAGTATCAGTCCTAAAATCTTGTTCTTCTTCAGCATTGTCTTGTTATTCTGGGTCTTTTACCTTTCAATATAAACTTTAGGATCAGTTTGCCAATGTCCACAAAGTAACTTGCTAATATTTTGGTTGGGATTGAATCTATAGATCAAGTTGAAAAAAAACTTACATTTTAACAATAATAAGATTCCCTATTCATAAACATGGACTACGTATTGATTTATTTAAATCTTTGATTTCTTTCTTCCGAGTTCTATAGTTTTCTTCATATAAATCTTGTACATGTTTTGTTATATTTATACCAAGTACTTGATATACCAAGTACTGAAGTATTATATTTTTGGTGCTAATGAAAACAGTATTGTTTTTAAATTTTAATTCCATTTATTGCTGGTATATAGGAAGGCAACTGGCTTTTGTGTATTAGCTTTGTTTCCTATGACCTTGACATAATTACTTATTAGTTCTGGAAGTTTTTTGTCAGTTGGTTTTAACTTTTTAGTTAGACAGTCATATCATCTGTAAACCAAAACTATTTTACTTCTTCCTTCTAATATGTATAACTTTTATTTCCTTTTCTTGTTTTACTGCACTATCTATGATTCCCAGCACAATGTTGAATAGGTGTGGGAAAGGAAAGATAATTGCCTTGTTATTAATTTTAGGGAAATGTATTCAGTTTCTTGCCAATAAGTATGATTTTAGTTGTAGGTTTTTTAAATGTTCTTTATCAAGTTGAGAAAGCTCCCTCAATCCTTGAGGAGAGTTTTGCCATGAATGGGTATTGGATTTTTGTTAAATGCATCTTCATCAATGATATGATCATAACATTTTTTTCCTTTGCCTGTTGATGTGATGGGTAGCATTGATTTTGAATATTGAACTATCCTTGCCTACCTGGAATAAATCCTGCTTGATTATGGTATATACTTATTTTTATATATTATTAGATTTTATATGCTAATATTTTGTTGAGGATATTTGCATCTAGGTTTATGTGAGATGATGGTCTGTAATTTTCTTTTCCTAATGTCATTTATGTGGTTTTGATATTAAGACAATGCTGGCCTTATAGAATGAATTAATAATTGTTCCCTCTTCTTCTTATTTCTGAAAGAGAACATAGAGATTTGGTATTAGTTCTTCCTCAAACAGTTGATTGAATCTGTCAGTGAAACCAACTGGACCTGGTGCTTTCCTTTTTGAAGGTTATTAATTGATTCAATCTCTTTAATATGGGCCTCTTCAGATTATCTGTTTTTCCTTGTGTGAGTTTTAGTTTGTATTAAAGGAAATCAGGATATGTTACCCCATAATATTCCTCTTTGACATAAGAATTATTTTGAGCTAAAGGCAATTAAGAAATAAACACAGGAAAAGCTCTCTTTATGCTACCTTTTATGTCTAAAGGCAGCATATGAATTTAGACTCTTATTGGCCCAGCAATGGCACTAGAGGAGTCAGTAGACAAACCTTACTCATTAATTCCCCACCCCCCACTGCAATATGCTTATCTTCTCACAGTTTGCTGTCACTGGAAGCTAATAACTCTTTGTCTTTGTCTTGTCAATCCTCTAAAACTTTACTGATCTTTGGTGAAGATTCTATATAAGGCAGAATTCTAACCACCCGTGTGAGTTATCATCTCTGAGTTTGTCATGTAAATATGAGGTATACATATTAAAAAACTTGTTTGCTTTTCTATTTTTAATCTGTCTTTTGCCTCAGAGCCCCAGTTGAGAACCTAAGATAAAATGTTTCCTCCCCTACAGTATCTTTTAAAAATTGGTCCATTACATCTAAGTTATCAAAATTGTAGGCATAGAGTTGTTCTTAACATTCATTTATTATTCATTTAATGTCCATACTAGTAGTGATACCTCCTCTTTCATTTATGATATTATTAATTTGCATCTTCTCTCTTTTTTCTTGGTTTTCCTGTTTGGCTAGAGGTTTGTCAATTTCGTTGATCTTTTCAAAGAACAAGTTTCAAAAAATTTTCTCTATCAAGTTACTATTTACAATTTTATTTCTTCTTTAAATTTAATTATTTCTTGTCTTCTACTTGAATTAGGTTTATATAGTCTTCTTTCTATACTTCCCTAATGTTGAAGCTTCAACTGACTTTAGATCTTTCTTATTTTCAAATATATGTGCATTCAGAGCTATAAATTTCCCTCTAGGCACTGTTTTTGTTGCATCCAACAGATTTTGACAAGTTGTCATTTCATTTAGTTTAAAATATTTTAGTATCTGTAAGAGACTTCACTGATCCATATGTTATTTATTTAGAAGTGTGTTGTTTAAACTATTTCTGTATTTCTTTGATTGATTTCCAGTTTGATTCCATTGTGGTCTGATATAATTTAGATGATTTCTATTATTTAAAATTTTAAGGTGTGTTTTGTGGCCTAAAACATGGTCTATTTTGGTGAATGCTCCATGTTAGCTTGTGTATAATACTGTTGTTGGAGTCAGTACAGTTGACCCTCCTTGAGCAATATGGATTTGAACTGCATGAACTACTTATACATGGATATTTTTCAATATATTGAAATTTTTTTTGAGATTTGCAACAATTTGAAAAAACTCTCAGATGAACCATGTAGCCTAGAAATACCAATAAAAATTTAGGAAAAGATAAGTATTTCCAATGATATATTATGAATATAGCTATAATACTGTAGCCATAAAACTTTTGTAATTAACCATTTATTAGTGTGCATGCTAAGCTACTGTGAACCAATGACATCAGTTCATTTAGGCTACCATAAGGCAGACATACTGCTGCTGCTTTGTTACCATGGATGAATTGTTACACCTGTAAATAAATACTAACTTTTTTCACATTATCTTTTCATTCTTGATGTCCAGTGTTAGTAATACACATAACATCTACAGTGTTCTATATCATATAATATTGATACAGGTATTGACAGTCGGACAATTCATCTTATAAACACCACAAACTTATGACATCTATAAACACAGTACAGTACTGTAAATATAGTTTTTCTTACGATTTTCTTAACATTTTTTATCCTTTAGCTTACTTCAGGCAACGGTAGGCTATTAGTGGTTAAGTTTTTGGGGAGTCAAAAGTTATACACAGATTTTCAACTGCATCAGGGATTGGAACCTTAAGAGGTGTTGTTCAAGGGTCAATTGTATTCTATAAATAACAATTAGATACAATTGATTAATGGTGCTATTTAGTTCAATTATATTCTTACTGATTTTCTGCCTGTTGGATCTATCAGTTATGGAAAAAAGGGGTGTTGAAGTTTCCAACCACAATTACGGATCTCTCTGTAGTTCCTTGCAGTTCTACCATTTTTTGCCTTATATATATTAATGCTCTGTTGTTAGATACAAACACATTGAATATTATTGGATCTTCTTAGATAATTTATCAATTTATTATTATGTAATGCCCTCTTTATTCCTGGTAATTTTCCTTGTACTTAAGTCTGTTTTGTCTTAACATAACTATACCATCTTTCTTTTGATTAATGTTATTATGGTATGTCCTTTCATATCCTTTATTTTTAACCTAGTGTGCATTCAGAGCTATAAATTTCCCTCTAGGCACTGTTTTTGTTACATCCAACAAATTTTGACAAGTTGTAATTTCATTTAGTTTAAAATATTTTAATATCTGTAAGCAACTTCATTGTATTTTTATTTAAAATGAGCTTCTTGTAGACACCATATAGTTGGGTCTTCTGTTTTTATCTCTTATGCCAATTTGTATCATTTAATTGGCATATTTAGACAGTCACATTCAAAGGGGCTATTGAAATAGTTGGATTAATATATACCATGTTCTTAACTGTTTTATATTCATTGCAATTGGTCTTTTTTCCTTTTTTTGTAAAAAACTTCTTGCCTTTTTCTCCCTTCTCTGGTTTTAATTGAGCATTTCAGATGATTCCATTTTCTCTCCTCTCAGCAAACCAATTATACTTTTTTCCCCTTTTATAATGATTTCCCTAGAGTTTGAAATACACATTTAAGCTATTAAGTTTACTTTCAAATAGCACTATGCCACTTCACAGGTAGTACAGGCACCTTATAAGAACAAGTCCAGTTCTTCCGTCCTATCCCTTTTAACACTGCTGTCATTCATTTTACTTATACATATGCCATCATCACCCAATACTGTTACAATTATTACTTTAAACAGTTAACTGTTAGATCAGTAAAGAATGAGAAAATTAAAAGATGTTATTTTACTTCATTTATTCCTCCTCTGATGCTCCCTTTCCTTACGTTGATCTGTGTTTCTGACTTACATCATTTTACTTTCCTCTGAAGAACTTAAAACTTTAACAGTTCTTGCAGGGCAGATAGGTCTGCTGTTGATAAATTTCCTGTTTCCATTTTCTAAGAAGGTAGTTATTTCTTCCCCACTTTTGAAGGATAAATTTGTTGATTATAGAATTTTAGGTCACTGTTTTTATTCATCCTACATTTTAAATATTTTACTGCACTCTCTTCTTGCTTACATGGCTTTCTGGTAAGAAGTACATTGTAATTGTTATCATTGTTTCTTTAATGGTAAGGCATTTTATCTTCTGACTTCTTTCAAAATTTGTCCTTTTTCTTTGATTTTATGTCATTTGAATATGATATGTGTAGTTTTTGATATTTATCCTGCTTTGTGTTCTCTAAGTTTCCTAGATCTTTGACCATTTGTTTTATGTCATTAATTTCATAAAATCTTTAACTACTACTTCAAATATTTCTTCTCTTCTTTTCTCTCTTTATTCACCTTTCAGCATTCCAGTTATGCATATGTTACCTCTTTTGTAAGTGTTCCATAGTTCTTAGACAGTTTGTTTTTTATTTTTATTTTTATTTGCATTTCAGTTTGGGAAATTTTATTGATATATCTTCAAGTTCACTGATTGTTTCCTTGGCCATGTCTAATATGATGAGCCCATAAAAGGTGTTCTTCATTTCTGTTACAGTGTTTCTTATTTCTAGCATTCACTTTTGATATTTACTTAGTGTTTCTATTTCTCTACTTACATTACCCATCCTTTCCTGTGTGTTACCTGTTTTTCCACTATAGCCCTTAACACATTAATCAACAAAGAAGTTATTTTAAATTCTCTATCAGATAATTCTAAAATCTGTGCCACATCTGAGCTTGGTTCTGATGCTTGTTTTGTTTCTTCAGAATGTTTTTTTCTTGCTTTTTAGCATTCCTTGCAATTTCTTGCTGAAAGCAGGAAATGATGTATTGAGCAATGAGAACTGAAATAAACAGGTCTTTAGTGTGAGGTTTTATATTGATCTAGCAAGCATTTGGGCTGCATGTAAAGTCTGCTGTAGCCATAGGTGCTAAAGGCTTTGGTTTTCTCCACTGTCCTTGTTTCTCCCCTCTTCTCTTGTATTTGGGTATCTTTTAAGTGCAATTTCTTAAACTGAGTCTGTGCCTTGCAGCTCTCTCAGCTTTAGTCCACTGTTATTGTACTGAAGCCTCCTCAAGGTGGTGGTAAGGTGTGAAAAGGGACATTATTCTATAATCTTATGATTATATCTTTTAGTAAGTCTGTGTCCTTAAGCTGTGACATTCACAAAAGTTTCTTAACCATTTTTTTAATCCCTTTATGTGAGTCATGAAGGCTAAAGTTGGTTTACTTCCCTGCCCCCAGGTCAGGTGACACTCTGCTAAAGTATTTTCCCTTGCACAAACTAAAGTGGGCAGGTCTTCATCATGGGGTCCATATTTCAAATGGTTACTTCATGGGCATAACTCAGAATGGTTACCTTTCCCTCTCCCTGTCCCAAATGGGATTTTTCTCAGATCTACCTTGAAAATCTGGTAGGTTTCTAGAGATAAAACCCCCAAAGTGGGGACCCTCTAAGATAGGGGCTCTGGTTATTTCTCCATCTCAAGCTTGTCAATACTCAGCCTCCATGAATTCATCAAAATTACCATTTATGTGATCTGATCTATTTATGGCTCTAATGAAGCTGAGATTCTGATTTCACCTCTTTTTCCAGATTTTGGGGTGGCAATTGCCCCATGGCCTCAGTTTCCTCATAGGTCTTTTTTCAGTATTTTTTCTTGTAACAATGGTAGTGATGATTTTCTAGCTCTAAACATGTCAGAACAGAACCCAAAATCTCTTATATGTATTTTAATCTATAAATTTTCCTTTGCTGTTTTTCTCCTCTCAAAACTTATTTGTTAAAGTGGATTCTCACATTCTTAACTTTGCTGATTGCCTCCTTATGGGGACTTTTCACACATTCTTCTGGCTCCTATATTTTCTGGAAAACTAAAGGCTTGATCAGATCAGATTCAGCACAGATTTATGGCATGACTATTTTATAGGGGTGTTGTGTAGTTCCATTAGAAGGCACAAAATGTCTACTTCTCTCTTTTTTTTGCAACATTAAGACTGGGCAGTAGGTTTGCTGTGGTCAGCCTGATCCACTGTTATAAAGCTCCCCATCAGCAGTTCACCTAATGGTGTTAATAGCCATTGATGATCATGGCCTAAATCCATTATTTCATTAGGAGTTCAGTGGTGATATACTAAATCTACCATTGCTTCTCTATTTATTCACTGAAATTCTTTTAAAAGGCCTTACCCAAATTAACTATTTGGCACCCTTAAATACTATTTGTACAAGAAATGTGACATAAATGTTTGACTGATTCATTTCACTTACCAGTTTTCAGAATAAAGTGTGGGTTCCATAGCATCTTCCACAGGTGACTAATGAGAGTTTTTGTGTGTGATATCCTTAAGAGCTAATGGATTTTAATATATTTGATGTCAAAAAATTGGTCTCCATCCATTATCATTATTACTTTTTTTTTGGCTAATATTATCCTATCTTGGCAAGTACAACCACCTTCAAATTGGCTCTTGTGTCCATTTCACATGAACCCAGTTGCCTCTAATAGCTTTCTTGTCTTCCAGTATGATAAGATACTCCAGACACATTTTATGCATTTCCTGGCCCAGAATTTGCATCAGCCTCTTCTCCAAGGATTACTACACTCTCCAAGCTCTATACTTTTCATACAGACGACACATACAAGACAGTTTGGAATGGGGGACAGCAATTTGCTAATATTTGATATTATTCTGTTAGCTCTCTGCCCTTAACTATATACAAGACGTTTATTAGGATAACAAATGTCATTACTGCCAATATTTCTGTAAAACAAAGTTAACGTTTCAGTCAATAATCTACTTGTTTCAAGTAACATTCCATAAAACCTAAGTGCAATACGCCAAAATAATATTTATCTATCTCTGAAAACTAACTTAGTATTTACCCTTTCTGGCTACCATTTATGAAGATATCATTGTTCCTATTTCTACAGTATCAGTTCTCCTGCCTTACTCCAGCCTTCATCCTCTATAATTTCTCCCCTCAACCCATTTAGATCTTATTCCCACTTTAATTACACCTAATTACCCAACACCCATCCTAGACATCCTGGTCAATGCATTTGTGGAATTCCAACCTCAGATAACCTCTACTATTTAGTAATTTCCCTATCCCACTCACATTGTTATTGTCCCATAATGGAGGACACATGGCCTGTTCTAAGTGTGCATGCAACAATACTTTGTCTCTCTTCACTACTCAACAATTCTACCTGACAGTGCTTGACTGGTGCTTTTCAAACTTTATTCAGCACAGTAATCCCCTGTGGTCTTGTAAGATGCAATTTTGATTCAGTAAGTCTGAGGTAGGGGCCAAGATTCTGCATTTCTAACAAGCTCTCAGTATGCAGATGCTTCTAGTCCTACACTACACTTTGAGAAGCAAGGTTCTACTGTGCTCTGGGGTAATATGCTCCTACGAGGAGTTATTCCAAATACAAATCCTTCTCCTTAATCTGAGTTTATCCCTTTTCCTATGCTTAAGGATTTTGCCTTTTATCATATCTAAAAAAAAAAAGATTGACAACATTAATTGGGACTTTGGACAACTATTAAACTATTACCTTTTTGATCATGAGAAATCTGTTACATCATGTGGTAGTTTTAGGACATGCTTCCAATTATTTGGCATTTCTTTTCTTCAAAAAGGGGAGTCTAAGTCACCTTCCCCTGAACATAGATCAAGTTTGGAGATTTGCTTCTAAAGAATTGCAGAAGTGATTCTAAGTGACTTCCAAGGCTAGGTCATAAAGGAACTACAGTTTCTGCCTGCCGCTCTTTGGACCATGTGCCTTTGAGATTATCCTGGAGATGCCATACTAAAGAGACCACATAGAGTTACAAATGCCAAGTAGACCTAGCTGTTCCAGCCCAACCATTTTTTGAGTCTCCCCAACCCAGGCACCTGACGTGAATGAGGGAGTCTTCGATGACTCAAGACCCAGCCACTGACAACTGCCTAAGAGCCCAAGAGCCCAAACCTTCCTGTTCAAAGACAGACAATTCACAGAACCATGAGAAATAATAGTAAATGACTGTTAATCTTCTAAGTCACTGTTTTGAGATGGTTTGTTATGCAACAAGATATAACTGGAAACATATCACATTTCCCCTTTGCCCCAACTGCCAAAAATTTCAGAACCAATTTTGATGCTCAATCACTCTTAACTATATTAGCTTTCATGGTTATGGTACTTGTTTCTGCCTCCTTTCTAAGTCCTGTTTGTTTTTTTCTTCTTATAAGTTTATTATTCCTGTTTCCTTTATCATAAGCTATCTCAGATTCTTTTAGAAAATAGAGGTGGTATAAATAAAAATGATTTCTGTTTCTCATGCATTTGCCTCCACATTCTCATGCCTCAATTTATTTTTTTTCATCCCTTCATGTTGTCTAAGAGAAAAAATAAATGTCCTCTTTTTCCTCCTCCAATATCTTTAATCTCTTGTCTCCTGTCTCCTTGCCATCTGGTTTTTAAGCAAGTATAAAGTTCTTCTATCTTGGGAAAACCTTTACTCTTTCACAACAACCATGTTTATAACTTTTTTTAAATAGTCACTTGGAAGAATGTTTCACTTCTATTTTACTGAGACTCAAATTGAATTTTTACTTATATATCAGTATGTGAAATTTGACAGTTTCTACAAAGGAAACATATGAGTATGGTTGGTGCTTTAATTTAATGTGGAAGAATTTCAGTAGAGTGCTACTATTGTTCCACATAAAAAAACACTCTTTGGTCAGCACTCAAAAACACCTTTTTAATGAATGCATGTACCTCCAGTAAACACTTTTTGCCCATCTATCCCTTTGCAATATGTGAAAGCACATTTTTTTTCCAAAATAGTGTTAATTATATCTCCAACATTCATTCAGATAGAAGTGGCAGTATACAGCTTTGACCATTTGTTACAATAGATTATCTATGAAAAACAAAAGCCTGGTAATGACAGGAAATGTGACATTTTTCATTAATATTTGTGTTGTATGTATGGTAGGTAGTTCAATAAATTCTCCCTCTTTGACACTGTCCTCATGTTCTCTGAACTCATTTCTCTTCATTCTTTAATATGACATCTTGACCCAGCATTGATGAGCACTGATTATGAATATTGGTTGGGGATAGAGGCTTGTCACTGAGTGTAGCAAGGAGAGGATTTGTGCCAAACTCAGTCTAGGATCAGAAATATATTTATGACATTGATGTGAGTAGATGTGATGAATTTCAACAAGAATATCATATCATATACTCTGCATCTAATGAATGTCATCCTTTGAGGCCCTAATTTTTTGAAGCTGATTATTTATTCAAAATTCTATTTTTGGAATTCCCAATTCTCTTCTTAAAGTCACTTATTTACCTCAGAATAGTCACTTATTTACCTCAAAATAAACCCCAAATTCCTTGGCCTGGCTTATAAGAACTGTTTTATATAATCTCATATTTGCCTTTTTAGTATCTGTTATTCCCAGTTCTCAATGACAGACAAGCTTTTAATGTTTCTGCCAATTTACAGTTTGTTTTTCCATAGTTGTAACACATTTTCTTGTGTGACCCAAGCTTTGCAGATGTTGTTCTCTTCATCTCAGTTTCTATGTCCTATTCTTTTCACCCCAACCCTCTTCTTTACCACTTACCATCTGATTATCACCCACTACCCCTAAAATCTCAGCTGGGTTACCAACCCTCCAGAAGGCCAGTCTGACTACCAATGTCGGGGTTAAGTGCGCTTCACCTACATTCACCATCCCATCATATCACCATGGCCGTGATGTTAGACTCACCTTCTCACATGTCTAAAACATGATCATGATTTTCTTCTTTTAATCTTATCTCTCCTGCACCCACAGAATTTAACACAACACCTGGCACATGACACACTTATAATGAATGTTACATGCTGAATGAGAATTGCACATCTGTTTATTTCAATGCTTAAAAAAGCACATTTTATACATTTGAATAGATTTGGTTGCCTGAAGTAATTAAACGTTAGTTGGATTAAATAGGAAAATAAAGTGATCAAGTTTAATAAAAGCATTTTTGAAGGAATAAACAACGTAACTAGTATCTATCCCCCAACCAAAAAGAAAGTTACAACTGCAGAATGATGAGACTGACTTCCTTATGTAGTTTTTGAAATGCCCCTAAGAACCATCCCAAAGAAAGATACAGAATGTGAAAAACAGCATCTGAAGAGAATGGGAATATCACACCTTAAAGAAACTCCTTTGAATGGGAAAATTTTCCTTTGGCTGTATAAGGAGGAGTTATGTAGAAGAGTAGTTCTGATGGGAAAAAAATCCTAAAAAGGAGTTCTAAGCTCTGTGCCCAGCTCTGGTACTGTCATACCACCTTGGGAAAAAGATTCCACCGTTTCCTTCCCCTTGGCAAGGAATGGAGTAACAGTACTGCTTCTCAGGGCGCTGCTACACGGTGGGTATTCTGGGCCACTAAATGCCAGGAGCAACTCCAGGCACTGTCATGATCCAAAATGCCTCTCAGAGCCAGGGCTGCCCCCAGTGGGAAACTGCTGCCTGATGATCTTTCCAATCCTTTACTGTTCCACCATCGTACAAAAGAAAGAGGCTTCTTAACTAGAGTATTTTTTTAATAACCATAACATTTATTTTTTTCCAGGGGAGGCCTTAGGTGGTTCAGTTAAGTGGACTCCTTTTCTGAATGTGAAACTTTCTCATCATTTTGGCCGTGTTAGGATAAATTTCATCAATAGATTCTTAATCTAGGTTAAAACACTGACATTTTAGGACTCTTGCACCTGCACTAGATCCCTGAGAGACTCAAACCTATGTCTTAGATGAGATATAGTTGTTATCTGGAAATGAGTAGAGAAGGATTAATCAGTAAAGGGAAAATAGCCTAAAAGTAGGAAGATCTTGATAAAATTTTGTAAATTACAATATTTCCCTTTAAGAGGAGAGATAAAGTTTGTAAGCACAGTGATCAGTTAAGTGCACTGCAAAAAATACATTAATCTACTGTTTAAAGATTAGTTCAGAGGATTACACAGAGAACTTTAATACCTCTGGCCCTTCCTATGAAACACAATGAGAAATAAATAATAAAAATAAAAATAAAAAGAGAGAAAGCACGTACAAGGGGAGTACAAAAGAAGTACTAGAGCCAAGAGGTTCGTCAGGGAAACATTCTTCCTAGACTTTCATTCTGTCACTTTGAAAGGATGTTTAAGGATCTTCGTCTATAAGACAGCACTAAGGTCTTCTAGACTGTTCATTGCTTTTTTTCCCAGCACCTAAAATATAATGGATGTTCACTAAATATTTGTTGAGTGATAGTAAGAGCCTAAGCATTTCTTGATTGTTGTGTTTGAATGCACAACGGAATAGGACAACCATCAGCACCACTGGCCTATCAGCACAGGTTAATGAGATAAATGGGGTCAAAATGGTCCAAATGGGGTCACCATGCCCTCTCTGGTGAAATGGGATTTAGGAGGGGGAAGTTAGGAACAAGTGTGCTCTCAGGGAGATAACAAGTTGAAGTGAGAGCTGGAATACACTAGCTGAGAGATCCCAAAGAGTAACACCAACTTCTCTCACTTGACAAGTTTGTCAACAGCCAGCCCTGTTATCTAATTCTGGCAGTGTTACTCTGCGGTGACCAAGGAGATTTGAGCTCCTCATTACTGTTATCTCAGAAGTCCTAAACTGACCACAGTGATATATTTTAATAGAAGTGAAAGCCTGTAAATCAATGGACTAAGAATAAACTTTGGAGTTAGGCAGATGTAGGTTTAAATCCCAGAGGAGGAACGTACATCCCCACGTACCCATCTCCCATTTTAAATCCATCCACTCTCCTCTCATTTCAGGAGCAGAGGCATTGCACTGGAAGGAGCTATCGGATAGATTAGGTAAATCCTCCAGAATATAGAATGCTTAGTTTGTTTTTGTGCTTAGTTTCTATCTTGAGGAGAAATAAATATTTACAGTTGTCTCAAAAAAAAAAAAAGAATAGAATTTCACTCATGTTTTACTTATCTCACTGTGCTTGGTATCAGGTATATATATAATGATTTTTATCACATCCTCAATAGAGTTGTTCTCCCTTTGGAATACTGATTGGTGATACTATAATCCAAGGAACATGTGGTCATTCCACTTCATCCACGGAGGCTACACCGCACTGCAAAATTATAGTTGTACGACTTGGAGCAAGTTACTTAACCTCTGTGAACTTCCTTATTGTCAAAAAGATAATTACAATATCATATGGAGCTTAGTATGCACACCAGTGGAAGCTACCAGGCCTTTGTAAGATTTAGGCCTGAGCACAATGTCATTTATGCCACTTTCTATTAGTCGAGAAGTCACAGAGCTGCCCAGACTTAAAAGGATAGGAAATAAACTCTCTCAGTGGGAGTGACAAAGAACATGCTGCTGTCTCTAATCCACCATAAATCACAAGGATTTTAACAGGACTTGGACATATTTTTCCAAGTTCATCATTTACCTTTTAACTTTGGTTATAATGGATCCAAAGTGTTGTTGATTTTAAATTACACACAATAAACTTTATCAGTATTGCTAAAAGGAAAACCTCAGGTCCACAATGGGATCACTTATGTTAGGGCCCTACATCAGTAAACCAAGACTTAATATCTAAGCTAACTATAGCTTCAAGTCCCCCAGGAATGTGACCTTGAACCACCTGAGAAAGTTAAAAACTTCACTAACACGAAGTTGAGAGATTAGAAGGTGGAACCATACCACTCTGCATCAGTTATCGGAATAATTGACCCCAACATAATTGTTACCACAAAGGGATCACTGATTATAGGCCCCAACCAGAAAGATGTATATATTGCAACTGCATCTCCTATAAGAAACTACCTTTACAACTCAGCCAATGAGAAACCATCATCACCCTGAACTCTTGCTTTTCTCCAATGGACTTTCATTCAAAACAACCCCTCCCAACTCCTCCACAAAATAATGTTCCTTACCTTTATTTACTGGACTTGCTTACGGTTTTGCAATAGTTTGCATTTTCCAAATTGCAACTCTCTGTTATTCCTGAATAAAAACATTTTTGCTGGCAAATTAACAGACTTATTTTTAAGGGTAACACAGCAAACTGAAATTTCCTGGTTAACACTATATGATAATCTCCTGATAGAAACTGTGCATTCCCCTAAAGCAGTGCATTCCTTGCTAATAAATTCATTTTTCTGCACTCTCTCTGCCTTCAAAAAACGTCCGTTTTGTACAGCTCCTTGGAGCTCCCTTCTACTTGCTAGATGGGATGCTGGCCAATTCATGAATCATTTCATAAAGCCAATTAGATCTTCAAATTTACTCAGTTTAATTTTTTTAAGCATTATTTTTCTAGATGATTCCAGCTTCTGGCCCATACACACAATGCTTTTCTCATATGAAAAAGAAACAAAAAGTTTCTCTTGGTTTGTGTTGAGTGGGGAAGTGAATGAATGGGTGGGTGGAATATGAATGGACTTTCATTTTCTTGATTACTTTTTGAGGACAGTAAATGTGTATGATTTTTGTTTTTATGTTTTCATTCTAAAAATAGAACAACAGGAAGGAAGAAGAGTAGAAAGGAGGATATGAAAAAGTAGAAGAGTTGAAAGAGAAAGAAATAACACAAAGAAAAAACCACACCAAAGTGTTAAAATATTTACGAATATGTAACTCAGAAAATTTTGTCATGTGATTTTTTTTTTACTTCTAAACCTTTAACTCATTTGGAACTTACTTTCTAAGATATAAGGTAGGATCTAACTTTTGCTTTTTTACAAGTGGTTAACTTGTACTATAAGTTTAGTAACTGACTTTATGATTCAAAAGACATTTTAAAACACTTACTATGTGCTAAGCACTCTGGTAACAACAATATATAGTGGAGAAAGAAACTTATAGGGTCACTACCATCATGGGGCTTACAAGACTCCCATGAGGAAAACACATAAATAAGCAATGGACGTATAAGTACAATTTTGACATGTTCCATAAAAGGGGAAAAATAGGGGCTGTAATGACAAAACAGGGAGGTAAATAATGGGAGTAGAAACTTAGCACCAAATAGGGCCTGTGGTGGGAATAGACTGAAGAACCAGGGGGTGAAAGTATGGATCAACAGTTGAGAGTGGGCAAAGGGAAGTGGTCTGGATTTCTGGTGATGGAAAGTTTAGAACTGATGGGAGTTTATATTATCTATGGAATGAGCTGGATTCAGTTAAAGGGACTAAGGCATGAAAGATAATCCAAAGGAAACTGCATAGGGTAACAACTGGGGTTCACCTCAAAATGACATCATGCAGAATTGCCAAAGGCAGAAGATTTCTGTGTCATGTCCTTTCTCTGCTATGTGTGCATCTTCTCTCATTGTATCAGTTAAAATAGTATGTATGAAAGTTTGTTGAAAAAGCACTATCCAAATGTAAGGTGGTGTTATCATTACAAATTGGAGTTCAGTCTTAGTTTGTGAATTGCTTTTCTCAGGATAACTTATATGGTACTAGGATACTAAATATAGACTATGTTCCTTGACCCTTCTGTTTGAGATGTTAATATAATTAAGTTCTGGGAATTAACCTTCATGTCAGAGTGTGCTAAAATCTATGGGACAGTTTTTCTTCTGGAAACTTCCCTTCCTGATGATTAAGTACACAATGTTGCAATCTTTTATACAGACAGCTGAGCAGAATTCACAAGGAGACTGAAGAATCCAAATTGCCTCTGGGTCATTCATTCTCACTATCACAGGTAATTATGGTTTTTCACGAAGCACTTAAGAGCATGGAAAATAACAGGTCTCATCACTGCTGTAGTAATAACTTCAAATTGCTTCAATATCACCTTTTTTAAGATATAGAATTCTATCACAAAAAATGTTTCCTTGTTATTTTACATTTTGCTTTCAATGTAGGTACTTCCAAAACAGGATAAAGAAATATATTTGACCTTGAAATCAAGTGCTAGAAAAATAACCTGTCTAAATGTTACTTTTCACATAAAATATTATATTACAGGGTTGCTCAATGGCACCACTATAATCAAGAATCTGCCATCATTTTTTTAAGAGCCTAGTTTCACATTTTCACAGGCTTGAAACTTTAAGTAACCCAAGGATCTTCAATCACTGACAGTTCAGGAAACTGTGTTTGTGTGTACTCACACCATACACACATACAACTGGTTATTTAATTTTCATTGTCTAAAAAAATATTTTTCCAAATATTGTGTTTATAAAAACATTAAGTCCTCGATATAAGGAATGAGCCAGAAGTTACTAGTACGATCTAAATCTTCACAAAATTAATGCAGGGTGGTTGGAAGACCACTGAATTAAAATTTTGCTATTTGAGCTCTGCTCTGTCATAACAGAATGCACAATTCTAAGTGAATCCTTTAACTTTGTAAGGCTTCCATTCTCCTATTTAAAATGCCACTTGGGCTTGATAATGTTTAGAATTCTACCAATTTATAGTTAGGAATTTAGCTGAATAGAATAAAAATTTTAAGTCCCAGACATCCCTCCCCAATGACTGATCAGAAGGACAATTTTTCAGTCTCTACAAGTCTTTGCCATTGTCAAGTATTATAGTTCTCACATTACATGGTCTCTTGGTTTACAAGATTATAATCTAGTGAAACAATGCATGTGAAAGGGGAATGGCCAAGGGCAAGTAATGGTTTACAACTGCTCTGTAGAGACATGAATGCCATCACTACTGGGCACAGGCAGCACAAGTCTTATACTACTGCAAGCACTGGATCCTATCACTGCAGCCACCACTACAGCTGCATCAGGGAGTGGAGGTCTCTGAAGCCAACTTGGGTGAATTCTGCAAGGCACCTACTCCGTCACATTGACGCTAATCTAAGTCGCCTATGTGTGCATGAGATTGGTGGGCTTAGATTTTTAACTGCACCCAGGCTTCAAGGTAAACTGAACAAGAAAGTTTTGCCTTCTATTTTGGGAAGGTAGAAATAGGTAGAGTGGGGTATTTCAAATAAGAAGAGTATTCCAAGAGCATGGGAAGTGCAAAAGAAGAATAAATGTCCATTAGAATCATCTTTTAGCAAATTTTAAGGGGATTTTTATTTTTTGCACATAAATGTTAGCAGCTATCATGCTATTTTTTTCCTTTAAATGAAGTTAATTTAAGCACTTGTTTTGTCTTTTGCTTAATTTTTCAGTGTTTTGGTTTTTTTTTACCTTCAGTGTTCAAACAGACCCAACAAATGCTTACTGGTAATTTTCTAAGTGCTCATCCATACCAACTAATCCAACTGTTCTACTGTTTCCTGCTCTATAGATTGTCTTCCGCACCCTTCTTCCTCTCCAGTACAGACTGGCTACTTCCTGGGCTTCAGGCATGACTCACGCTAGGTTTTCCCTTCACTGCTTTCTCACGGTGACCCCTTTTTCCCATAACTCCTGGGTATCATACTTTCCTCTTTCTTGGTTAATATCTTTGTTTTCCTGAAGATAACCTCTGCAGATTCCTAAAAAGTGTGTATGGAAGCTTTATCTTTTTGTTCTTGCATGCACAAAAAATGTCTTATAATTATATGATAGCTTGACTGGATATAGACTTCTAATTTGAAAATTATTTCTCCTAAAAATAAAGACCTTGATACACTGTATTCTAACATTTTTTGTGGAAAAGTCCAAGTCAATTACACTTCTTTATTTGCGGGTGACCTTTATTATTCTGACAGTTTTAAAAATATTATCTTTTGCATTGTGTAACATCATAATAATGCAAGTTTTGCTTTAATAAGGATTTTCTGGTTTGTTTTATATTTCATGATATTATTTGGCAAAATAAAAATTGGCAACCCTATGCTTGTTCTCTCCCATTTTCTTTGAAATTTTTGAATATATGAAATATTAAGTTTGAGAACTGCTTAGAACAAGGATCCCTAACAAACCTTTTGAGATCAGCTGGTCCCCATGATCTCAAAGCTTGGAGAGTCCCCTGCCAGTGAAAATTCATACACAACACTGTGCTCTTACAGTTTTACAAACTAAGTGGAGAGATCCTGCCCTGAAGAACAGAGCGCCTCCCTCCATGCACTTGTCTGCAGCACTAGTGTTGGCCTCCAGAATGGCTTGCCACCTAGTCATCCAGTAGCGAGCCAGAATGTGAAAGAAAAGGGGACAGGAGACAGGCTCCATATTTGTACCTACTCTGTAGAGAAATAATTATTTTAATAATTCTCATGTCTTAAAGGTGCATACTGCTCATAATTCACAGAGAACTTTCCCTCTCTGATGAAAAAAATGATTAACTTTCTGAAAATTGTGTGTCTTATTTACAGTCACATAACTAGTGACAGGTCCAAAATTCACAAATGACAAATCTATGGCTCTTAAATTATAAGTAATTTTAGCTTTTAAGAAGGCCCTACTATAGAGAAGACCTTGGGATTATCTGTTGAGGCACAAAACGACAATAATTTCTAATAAATACTGTAAAAGTTGAGGCATCTGGCCCTATACATATTTTTCTCTGTGTGGGAAATATCTTGATATGATATTCCTTAAAATTATCATTGGCCTACTCAGTCATTGAAGTGTTTACATTCTCCTAATCAATTGTTATTACACTGATGATAAACATTATTTTAGTCTTTCTACTTAGTTCTGCATGGTTAAATGAATGACTCTTTAGTTCCTAGTTAATTTTTTTAATTACATACTAAAATTCACTTTTTAGAGAATGGTCTTATTTTAAAAAATGGCATATAGATGTAATCCTGTAACCACCAACACATTAAACATACAGGACAGTTCCATTATCCCTAAAATTTATTCCAAGCCCCAGGCAACCACGTATATTTTCTGTCCTCTCATTTTGCCTTTTCCAGAATGTCCAATTTGTTTCATTTAGCAATGATGCATTTGAGATTCATCCACATTTTTTTTTCATGTATCACAATTGTTTCTTTTTATTGCTGGGTAGTACTCCAACACATTTATATACCACAGTTAGTTCACCAGCTGAAGAACATTTGAGTTGTTTCCAGTTATGAATATAGCTATAAAGAGCATTTGCATTCAGGATTTTTTGCATGAGCATAAGTTTTCATTTGTCTTGAGTAAATACAAGGTAGTAGGATTGTTAGATCACAAAATAAGTTAAACTTTGTAAGAAACTACTAACACATTTTCCAAAGTATCTGTGCCATTTTCTAATCCCACCAACAATGTACGAGAATTTCAGATTCTCTGTATCTTTACCAGCATTTGGCAATGTCAGCTGCTTTTTTTAAATTTTAGTTGTTTTTATAGGCATTTAGTGATATTCCAGTGTGGCTTGATTTTTATTTCTTTAATAAATAATTGATGCTGAACATATGTCTCAAGTGTTTGTTTTCCACCTATCATTTTTCTTTGGGGGAAGTGATCAAATCCTTTGGCAGTTTTTTATTCAGCTGTTAGTTTACTAAGTTTGGAATGTTCATTTTATATTCTCATTACAAGTCCCTAATCAGGTAAGTAATTTGAAAATTATTTCTTCTGGTTGTGACTTACCTTTACAGTCTCTTAATTGAGATTTTCATAGACCAGAAGTTTTAATGTTAATGATGTCCAATTTTTCCACTTTTTTATTTTATGTATCATGCTTTTGGTGTCATATCTAAAAAACTTCAGCAAATCCAAGCTCTCAAAAATTTTTCCCATATATTTTCTTCATGAAGATTTACAGCTTTATGTTTTACATTCAGATCTATGATCCACTTTGAGTTAATGTTTGTGTAAGATGCAAAGTATTACAGTTCATTGATTCATTTATCACTTGCTCATTCATTCTTTTGTTCAGGTAACTTACGGATGACAATAATTACAGAACCATTCATTGGAAAGACAATCCCTTCTCCATTCAACTCCACTGTACCTTTAAAAAAACGAATTGACCATATATATACAGTTTTGTTTCTGGACTCTGTACTTTGTGTCACCAATCTGTATTGTCTTACCTTTCACAACTACCACCATAGTATAGTGTGTTACTGTAGTTTGATAGGTTTTGAAATCAGAGAATGTGCATCCTCCAAATTTGTTAGCTATAATAGTTCTTTTGCCTTTTCATATATTAGAATCCATTTGTCAATTTGTAGGAAACTTTCTGATGGAATTTTTATTGGGATGGCATTGATATTACACTTTGGGGGGAATTTTTACAATACTGAGTCTTTCCCTTGGTGTGTACATGGATATCAGAATTTGTATATTCATAGCTGTAGGACATGTTAGTTATTTCTAGTTATGAATAAACTGTGATAAACATTTGCATATACAATTTTATTTTTATTTCCCTGAACACTCAGTAGGCTCTATCTAGAATTTTATGCCCTTTATTTATGTTAGGTTTTCTTCTGTTATTTCTTTGATTGATTATACCCACTGGCCCTTTTTATCTGTTCTCTCCTCTGGGAATGATTGGTAAGGTGTTTGAAATCCTGGATCAATCTTCTAGCTTTCTTTTCCTTCCCATTGTCAAATTCTTTTTTTATCATTTATATTTATTTTCAGAAAGACTGACTCAACTTTATTTTTTAAACTTTCTACTAACAAGAATATTTTTGAGTATTGTTTTAATTCAAAAGAATTTCTTCATTCTCTGTTTCTTTTTAAAAATAATACACAGAAATCTGTTGTTTCTGTATATTAATAACAAACTAGTGGAAAGACAGATTAAGAAAATGATCCCATTTATAATTGCATCAAAAAGAATAAAATACCTAGCAATAAATCTAACCAAGAGGTGAAAGATTTGTACTCTGAAAACTGTAAAACACTGATGAAAGAAAATTAAGATGACACAAATAATTGGAAAGCTATTCCATGATCATGGATTGGAAGAATTAATATTGTTTAAATGGCCATACTATTCAAAGCAATCTACATATTCAATGAAATTTCTATCAAAATACTGATGGCATTTTCCACAGAACTAGAGATAATAATCCTAAAATTTTTATGGAAACACAAAAGACCCTGAAGAGCCAAAGCAATCTTGAGAAAGAAGAATAAAGTTGGAGGTATCACAATCCCAGACATCCACCTATATTACATATCTAAAGTCAAAACAGTGTGGTACTGGCACAAAAATAGACACATAGATCAATGGAACAGAACAGAGATGACAGAAATAAACCCATTCTTTTTTGCTCAACTGACCTATGACAAAGGCGGCAAGGAGATGTAATGGGGAAATGACAGTCTCTTCAATAAATGGTGTTGGGAAAACTGAACAGCTACATGCAAAAAAATGAAACTGGACCACTGTCATATACCATACACACAAAAAAAGTTGAAATTCATTAAATATATAAACATAAGCCCTAGAACCATAAAAATCCTAAAAGAAAGCATAGGCAGTAAAGTCTAGAATATTGCCATTAGCATATTATGCCATAGCATGTATCTCCAGGAAAGGGAAACAAAAGCAAAAATAAGTAACTGGAACTACATCAACTAAAAAGATTCTTCACAGAGAAGAAAACCATCAACAAAATGAAAAGGCAACATACTGAATGGGAAAAGATTTATGTAATGATATATCCAATATGGGGTTAAATCCAAAATATATCAAGAACTTACAACTCTCCACCAAAAAACAAATAATGTGATTAAAAAATGAGTAGAGGACCTAAACAGGCTTTTTTCCCAAGACATGCGGAATACCAACAAATACATGAAAAGATGGTCAACATCACAAGCCATCAGGGAAATGCAAATCAAAACCATAATGAGATATTACCTCTCACAAGTCAAAATGGCTTTTATCAAGAAGACAAAAAATCACAAGTGTTGGCAAGGACACTGAGAAAAGGGAACCTTTGTACACTGTTGGTGGGAATGTAAGCTGGTGCAGCCACTATGGAAATAGTATGGCAGTCCCTCAAATAATTAAAAATAGAAATAACATTTGACCCACTAACTCTATTTTTGAGTATTTACTTGAAGAAAACAAAATCACTAATTTGAAAAGATATGTGCACTCCTATGTATATTCTGAAGCAGTACTTACAATAGCCACGATATGGAAGCAACCTAAGTGTCCACTGATAGTTGAATAGATAAAGATATGGTACATACATATAATGGAATATTACTTAGCCATACAGAAGAATGAAATCTTGCCATTTGCATCAACATAGATGGATTATGAGGGAATTACACTAAGTGAAACAGGTCAGATAGAGAAGGACAAATACATATGATTTCACTTATATGTGTAATTTAAAAATATAAAATAAGTTAACAATACAGAAATAGACTCACAAATACAGAGAACAAATGGGTGGTTGCTACAGAGGAGGGGAGTGGGGGAATGGGCAAAATTGGTGAAGATAAAGAGTTACAAACTTCTAATTATAAAATAAGTAAGTCATGGGGATGAAAAGTACAGTATAGGTAATAAGGTCAATAATATTGTAATAAGTTTAGTGAGAGACAGTAATTACACTTATGGTGAGCATTTCATAATACACATAATTGTCAAATAACTATTTTGTACACCTGAAACAATGTAATATTGTACACCAACTATATTTAAAGTAAAACAAATAAAATATAGTCTCCTAGTCTTGTTTAATAGATTCATCTTCTCCTCTCCCTGAGAATGTTTTATTTGAAATTTTATTCTGCTCCCTGAATTGTCTGTTTTTTCTTTTTTCCTTTTCTAGGAGATACGTTTTAATCTCTGACATGGAGATTTCCCAGATAATTCTAATGATCCTCTGTTTTTTACTGAAACATAAAAGTAATGTACTAGAATCCAAGTAGACATTTGTTGTGTATGGGTTGGACTTACGAAGTAGTGACCTTCATAGTCAGATGAGTACTCATTTATTTGAGCATCTTGTAAATACCATCTTCTTTTTCTAGAATCATTCAACTTTATTTTGAGAAAATGTCTCCAGTGTCCTGCATGGGGTTGTATATATACCTAGTTGTCAGCATTCTTACAGATGATGTCATTAAAGCACTGGGGGCCTGTTCAATGGAAGTAGACTTTTCCTCAGTGCCTTATTTTTCAGGATTCTTTCTACTTCTTGGGCAGAGTCTGGAATCTTTCTGTTTCCTTTGTTGGGATGTGGTGGAGTTCTTCTGAAAGGTTAACAAGTTTAGTAAGCATTTCTTCATGCATCAAAACAGAACTCTGGGAAAGCATTAGAAGTCGGTGAGAATAATTACCTCTTCCTGAAAGCTCAGAAGAGGCTGCAAAGAAGCATCATCACTAAATCTGTAAATCTGTGTTTTGAAGTAGTAAGAGGCAAACTGATTAAAATGTGTGGATACAGGGATGGACAAAGAAAAGCATTTGCAGTAAGAAGTAACTGTACAACATCAAGGAAGTTTGGAAGAGCATTTTCCATTTCTGAAGTGGAAGAGGTTCAGTGCCATAACATTGGCACTTAATATGTGGGTCAGGGTAGAAAAAACAGCACTTCACCTGCTTTGATGAAAAACATAATCTTTTTTTTTTTTTGAAGTATTTAAGCCTTTATCTTTTCAATGCTAAATTTAAGTGTTTGTTTGCTTAGCTCAATCTGTACCATTCAATGTATTCTAATTCTAGCTCTCGCTATTTGTATCTACTGACACATCATTTAACTTCAGTCCTCAGTGTTCTTATCTGTAAAATGGAGATGGCATCTTCTAGTATCAGTCAGGGATTTTAGTTGTGTGCAAGAGAAAGCATACTTGCTAATCTAAGCAGAAAAGGACTTTTTAAGAGGATATTAACTGGATCTCTCTCAGGAAGTAGAAAACTAAGTTTGGATGTAATGTAGTCATGATGAAGTCCAAAATCGTCTTGCAGCACTGGACACAGAAACTGACACTTCTGCTTCTGGACATTGGATGCAGCCCCCAGAAGGGTGGCCCTGTTCCTTCTGCAAGCCAGGTGTGACTGTAGGGCCTCCACTTCTCACATCAGGACGTATTTTGTCTGGGGCTGTGAATCTGACTGGCACAACTGAGAATGTGTCCACAATATCCTGTGTGTAACAGAGTCCCAAACAGTCAGCAACAGCACTGTTTTACAGCTTCTCTGAGAAGACATATGCTCTGCCTCATAAGGAAGATGGGAATTCATCACATAGGAAATGGCCAAATACTGGATATTTAAGAATGATTAATGTCCACATAATTCAGGCTATCAAAAAGGTTTTGGAAGGTATCTAAGACACTGCAGTGCAGAAATTCTAAAAATGTCTGATATTATTAGATTTCCCAGAAGATGACAAATCTTCAGTACATAATCATCAGGGAAAGTTCTTGAATAAATTCTGCATTGGTTTCCTATGTTGTGTGTAACAAAACACCACAAAATTTACTGGCTTATAAAAAACAAACAAAACATTTATTATTTCAGAGCATCTGCAGGTCAGGGTCTCAGGAGTGGCTTGAACTGTGTGGGTCTGATGAAGAGTCTTGTATGAGGTTGCAGTCAAGATGTCAGCTGGGACTGAAGGATCCGTTTCTAGGATGGCATCCGCACATGAGGTGGTCTCATGTCCTTGATGACTACTGGCAGGAGGCCTCAGTTCCTAACCACAGAGACCTCTCTATAGAGTTGCTTGAATGTCCTAACAACATGTTAATTGGCTTCTTCCAGAGACAGTGTTTAGAGAGAGTGAGAACAAGGTGAAATTATTATGTCATTTTATGATATACATTTAATAGTAACTCTCCATCATTCCTACCACATTCTGTTTGTTAAAAGCCAGTTGCTACAGTTGGTTACCATAGGGGAGGGGTTGGGGTAGGTAGGTCAAACAGGTGAAGGGAATAAAGAGGAACAAATAGAATTATTAATCAATCATAATATAAATTAGTCACAGGGATGAAAGTGCAGCATAGAGAATATAGTCAATAGTTCTGTAACATCATTCTATGGTGACAATAGCTACACTACTTGAGGTGAGCATTTAATAATGTAGATTTATGTAGAATCACTGTGTTGTATATGTGAAATCAACATAATATTGTAGATCAACTATATTTCAATTTTTTTTTTTAAAAGCCACTCACTAAATAGAGCCCACACTCAAGAGGTGAGGAATTATGCTCCACCAAAGAGGAGTATCATAGAAATTTTGGACATGTATTAAAACCATCACAAGGTAGTTATTTTTTATGATTTCACAGAATTGGCCAAACTAATTTTCATACACATTATTTCTATTAATTTTTATATTAAGTCAGAAAATCTATTCTAACTTAAAGTTAAATTACCATATACCCTCCAGACATATTTATCTGGTAAAAATCTTTCAGTGCTTAAAAAGGAGAGAGGTTGCATTGGATAGCACCTCATCACCAAAGAAACACATTTCAACAATAAATACAATATTTATTCTTTCATTTAAATGCCTGAATCCTATAGAGATTAACAGATGTCATTGCCTGTCCATTCTTATTGATGCAGTGGGAGGAAAGGGAGGAGATGATTTTTTGTAATTCAAGGCACTTTACTGAGAGCACAAAAATATTCTAGGGGCACACAATAATACTAGGCTCGCCAAACAAAATACCTTCAAGTGCCCAGTTTGGCTCTCAGCTGCCAGCTTTTCTTCCTGTTAAGGTCTATAAGGCAGGACTTGTTTTTCTTTGGAAATTCTGATCCTTAATTCATCAATTTTGGACCCAAAAAAGATGTTTGTCTAATTCATCTTCTCCATTTTCCATATTGGCATCTGAGGGCACTTATGGTTTGGGGGGTCCCTTGCTCCATAAACAATATTAAAAATTACATTTTATGAGGTAGAATAAAAAGCAAATTAGATTTAGGTAATGAGAGACTTCATTCAAAAGAACTTTATAAAGGACTTGTTGCAATAAGGGGGAGGGGAGCTATTGCAATAGGGAGAAAGCTTTGATCCTTACATCTGCAAGCTTTTCATAGGCTATAAGGAAAAGGTCTTTTCTTTTCCACAGAGGAATAAACAATGATGAAAAGAACAAGATATGGGGAAGGAGGAGGAACTAGGGTGGCATGATCTTACAGTAGAGAAAAAGAAAGTTTTACCCAGAGGTTAGCCTATTTTTCAGGGGGCTGTTAAGAAGGGATTGTGTACTGGCTCAGGCTGTGAACAGGTCATAACAAAGATCAGGGCCAGGGAGAAAGAAAAAAGAAGCCTTACTAAAGTTTGGTCAAGTCAAGGTAGCAGGCACTTTGTCCAGATTTGATAGTGAGAACAAAGAGTTCAGCTAATCACTTTATCAAAGAATGGGAATTTGGAGGGTCTGTGTCCAGCCATGCCATAGATAAACAAGGTTCTTATCTAAGTCCTCTGGGGAAGAATGATCCCTTGCAGTAAACCATTTCCCATTTCCGGAACACAAAGTAGTAGGATGATTTCTTTAATTCTTACTGTTTTCCAGGATTATGGAGTTTAGAAAGTTCTACATTGTCAGTCACTGTACTGGCTCGAAGACAAAAAAAATTAACATTATCTATTATTAACAGTTTCCTCAGCCTATAAATTCTTTTGTTACCTTTTTCTTTTTTTTTCCATTTTCCTGGGCCCTTAAAGTATCAAGGGCCCTGATCAGAGACCCAGAATGGTTAAGGACCTTTAAGACCACTAGGTCAGTCACAGCAAAGCTGACAAGAGGAACCAAGCCCAGGGCTCTTTCCACACCTGCACCTCTATACAGACTGAAGACGGAACTACTCAAGGTGTAGGATGAAGACTTGGGATGATAATGGGGGTGAGAATATTAACTATGAAATAAGATCCTGCAGGCTTAGAGCGTAAGGATAGATAAGGGAAGTTCATTAAAGAACTGGGACCTAGGGGCACCTTAACAGTTCACTGTTACATGTGTGTCATCAGTGAAAATTAGAAATTAAAAAAGAAATTTAAGTATAGTTGACATACGATATACTATTGGTTTCAGGTTGCACATCATAGTGACTCAATATTTTTACATATTATGAAAGGATCCCAATAAATCTAGTTACAGTCATCGAAGTTATAATATTACTGACTATATCTCCTATGCTGTACATTATGTACATGACTTATTTTATAACAGGAATTGTGTCCCTCTTAACCCCATTCTCTTCTTTCAGCCCAAACCCTCCCTATTCTAGTAGCCAACAGTGTCTTGTATCTATGAGTCACTTTCTGTTTGGGTTTGTTTGTTTTGTTTTCGGATTCTATATATAATTGAACTCATAACTTGTCTTCCTATGACTCATTTCACTTACTACGTATTTTCTCCCGGCTTGGTGTCCAGCGTCATGAGCTTCGTTAAGCAGGGGAGGTGAAGGCAGCACGCCACGGCAGTTAAGTGGTGACAAGTGTCGTGGCAGAGGAAAAATGAGGCATCCTGGGAGTGAACAGCGGGTAATGGGAACCCGCACGGGGAAGTGAAGCTCCAGATGAAGCAGAGTAGGAACTAACCGTGCACGTTGGATGAGGAAGGTGAGCGGGGAATCCCAGGCACAGGGATTCCACGCGGGAAGGTCCGGGATCTAAAACTTGCGCTCTGACTTGGGCCTGGCCACATACCCTTCAGGACGTAGGAAGCCAGGTACCGGCGTGAAGGGAGTGGTTAAAATCTCTCTCCACCTGCTTCCAAGGGCGTTGGAATCCAGGACTAGGCTGCCCAGGGTTTGGGAGGCAAAGTAAAATAACTGGAAAACCAGAGAGAAACAAACCGTGCCTCCCATTTTCCCGAACCACCCCAGTCAGAGCAGGCTGGGACTCTGGTTTCAATGTTAAATTTTCCACGCATTCTAGACACCCTGAATCTCACTCTCCCTCCTGGGAAAATGCGGACTTGAGGGCAGCTTCCTCTCACCCCTCCGCCGACGTCTAGGGCTCCGGCCACGCGAGGGCAGGGCCGACGGTCCACGCCACTGGGCCTACCTGAATTTTCCCACCTCAACTCGAACTCTCTCCAGCCCCGCAAGGACAGGGCCCCTCAGAGGCTGCGGGCTGGCCGACTCCGGCCGCCGCCGTCGGCGAGAGAGGGAGGGAGCGGCGGGCCCGCGGGGCGGGGACGCGACGTCCGCCGGGCGGCAGAGGCCGGAGGGAGCCGGCTGAGGACCGCGGGGGTGGGCGCCCGGGCGGGGCCTGGGCGGGGCGGGGCGGGGCGAGAGGGGCGGGGCCGCGCGAGCCGGGCAG
Source organism: Manis pentadactyla (assembly GCF_030020395.1). NCBI lineage: Eukaryota > Metazoa > Chordata > Mammalia > Pholidota > Manidae > Manis > Manis pentadactyla. The sequence continues at coordinate 102,557,315 of NC_080029.1, read as the reverse complement.
CCTTGAAGGGTCGGTCGCAGGGGCTGTTCCCAGCACCGCTGCCAGGCCGCCCCACTGTTGCTCCGCCTCACCCAGCCTTGGCTGAGCTCCGGCCCTCTCGTCCCAGGCGGTGGGTCTCTGACTGCTGCGGGCTTCTGCCTCCGCTTGGCCTCCCGCCCTAAGAGCACTTGCTGGCTGGGTAAGTTTGGACACGCAGGGCTGGGGAGAAAAGGTGAGCGCGCTACAGTTTCTTTAACCTCCTGTTTTGCTCCCAGTTCTTGCGCGTGGGAAATTCCCTCTTCAACTGTAGTTCAGATGTCGCACCAGAAGGGGTGGGGGTGTTGGTGAAGGCCTCAGTGCCATTCACTATTGAGGTTCTTGGGATTCGCGAATCGAACTTCTGTGGAGCGGGAGTCGGTTGAATTAATTTCAGGTTGAGTCCAGTACCTGGGGAAACGATCGGGTGAATGCGGAACCACGCTTGCGTGACAGCTCGGGACCTGCCCGGGGCGGGCATCTGGAGAACACTCTCCCGGCCGCGCACCTGCAGCTGAGTCCGCAATAGGGACTGAGGATGCAAGAGTTTTCACTCTTAAAGTTGAACGAAGGCCAGGAAAATAAGGGGGTGGGGAATATCTGCACTGACAAAAGTGTGGAGAAGGTGCAGTACTAGGAATAATCCTTCTGGGGACAGTACTTATTCTGCCCTCCTCATTCATTTTAGCATTTTTGTGCACTTTTCTACAGTTAACTAAGGTGCAAACAGAACATTGTTGGACAGCAACGTGGTGTACTTTTTTTCTTCCTCCTCGATGTTTTATGATAAATGAGTTCGAGGTCACCCTGTTACCCTTTACCCTTCTTAATTCTTAGCACTTAAAGACCAGGGAGAAAGAAAGCAATCATTTTGGTCACGCAGGTTCAAAAGCGGTAACTTTGGTCTTGTGACTTTTGTTCCTTAGCCCTCCTTTAGTTCCGTCAATATTAAAATGCACCGATAGTGTTTTCTGTAAAGAATGCAAAAGGGTGAAAGAGACAGGGAAACTGTCCAGAAAGTAGTGTAGTAAAGGGATTATTATTTTTAATTCCCTCAAACTGGGACTCAGTACTGAGTTCCAATATTTTCATACTTTTGGGAAATTTTTAAATTATAATTATTTTCTCAATTTTATCAATAAAATGTCAACTGTTTAGCCTCTCCCTGTGCGTAAAATCTTACATTAACAGTCTCTATCTAATGAAGTGAAGTGCTTTTGAAATCTGAGGCGCTAGGTTATAAAGGCCAACTGGAATAGAAGTGTATTTAAGTTACAAAATAATTTAATGTGTTAACCTTAAAAACAAGACAGTTGATTCCCAGCAAAAACAGGTTATTCAGGAATAGCAGAGAATTACAATCCAGAACGAGCAAGTTACAGCAAAACTATAGGTATGTCCAGAGAACAAAAGAAAGGAATGTTCTTCAATAGAGGAAAAGGACAGAGTTGGGAGAGCTATTCTAAACAAAAAGTCCATTGGAGGAAATGGAGTTCCACATGTGACTTCTTGCTGAGTTGACAGTCTCTCTTTAGCCTGGGCTGTTGCTGGGAGGCAGAAGGCAAAACCTGCTTCCCACTCGATAGTAAAGTAGCTAAAACTCTATTGCCTCTGTCTCTTCCAGCGGGGTCTGAGTTTCAGGAGTGTTGGGCTGAGAACTTTGCTTGCAGGCCTCCTGATGCTGTCAGTGAGGTTTACCTGTATAAGTTTTCACCTGTGGAACCTCGACAATAGTGGTATTAGGAATATTCCAAGGTTTCAAGGTTGCTGCGTTCAGTTATCTTTGTGACTTGGCAATTCAGTTATTCTGTTATCTAATAACGTTACTCACGATATGCAGCATCTCTAAGTAGTAATCAGTGCATCACAAAGGACATCTCTCTGGAGCCCTGTTCTAAATGGACAGTTATTTTTTCCCGGTTGTTAACATTTTTAGATTCAGTTCTACTCTAGACTGAGTTGGAGGCAGGGAGATGAGGTGGGGATCAGGACTTAAAGAATCTGTGAACTGAGTTGTAGCACCAGATCATCTTTGAAGTCCTGGCAAGTCCCCAGATTAACACCAGGGTACCAGCAAGTCTCTTAGGTGTGTCATTTTGGTCTTCAAAATAAAAAGATTGTCTTTGATCTTAAAGAATATTCAGGTCCCCTTGAACTCTTCTATAAAAGGAAAATCCTCATTTCTAGAGATAGGTATCACTGCTCTAGAGGAGTATATCTTCTGGAGTTTTCTCATATTTCCAGAGGGTGTCCTAATATGCTGGGCACTGCCCCTGCCCTACCCAAGCAGTGTACTGAGGTGGGTAAGGGTGTGAGTTTTGGAGACTGATTGTCTTTCTCCATTTTCTACCTCTGATCTTGGGCAAGCTGCTTAAATTCTCTGAGCCTCATTTTCCTCATGTTTACAATAGAGATAATAATAAGGCTATGGTCATTATGGAGATCAAATGAAGTGATGCACGTGATGTAAGTACCATGGTGCTTACAACTTAACAGTCTATAAATAGCAGGAATGTTTTTTTTTTCCAGCCCTGACCTCCCTCATCTTTTTCTTTTAACAAGATGAAATTTAACCTGAAAAAATGTAAAGACCTACTCATGTGTATATGAAAAATAGCAAATACAGGATGGGGGGTATAATTAATTGAACCAGTCAACCTTATGGTTAATTGGCTATATGTTTCCTATGAGTCAGTGATGAGTTGTGAGGGCCAAGAAAGCCGATATGAGTTTAGACTGCTTTAGTAGGAATTAGAATGCACATCTATAGCCAAGGATATTTTTCTGTATCTGCTTTTTGCTCTTTGTCCAAACCCCAGAGTTACACTCAAGGTGATCGTTTACAAACTGACTTGGCTGGTGGGAAAAAAAAAGAAAAGAGAGGCAACTCTTGAGGCCAAATCATATTCATTCATAACTAACACATTAGTTCTTTGACTTCAACTCAACATTTTTGACCTCTTATTATATGTACAACTCCCTGCCAGCAGAATACAAAGGAATAAAGGACAGGTTCCTGCTCTCCAGATGTTCATAGAGTAGTTCAGGTAATAGACCCAGGAATAATTAGAGCAGAGGGGTAAGTGCTCCAATAAAGGTAGGAAAGGAAATGCTGGGAGTTGAAGAGTGCTGAATATCAACCAGAGGAAGCTCAAAGGAGTTAACATTTACTTTAGATGGGATTAATCTTTCACGAATGTTACAAATAACAGACCAAGAGATGTGACTGTCCTCACTGTTTAGAATGAAGTATGGAGCTATATATATATATATACTTCTACCATCACTACCCCAATTTCCCAACCACTACAGGTTTTCCTTTAATACACCATGCCTGTGTTGTTAGCAGATGTTTTCAGGCCAGGCTCTTTAAAAGGAGTTCCCCCTCATTTAGAGTTCTTTGCTGGCAAAGGTTAGCATTCCTACATTTGTGTGATAGGGTCTCAGACACTTTGAGCCCTGCTTCATGTTCTAGATATTCTTTCAGTCTGAGCTATTGAAATAAGTCTTAGCAAAAAAATTTGCAGGGAAGAGATATTAAAAATTGGTTAGTTATATTAGAGTACCAAAATATTTTACATTATCAGGCACAGATTTAATCTTCAAGTCTCTCCTGTAAGGGCGTCTACCTCAAAGACAAACTGAACATTTTGAGAGGAATTTGTTACAGGATTTTACACCCATGTGGCTTTTCCTTTGCATTGTTAGTTCTTAAAATCCTTTTAAATGTGGAAGACCTTGTCATGAACTTCCAGTTTGATCATGCATGAATTATCCCTCTTGTAAACATTGTACGAATGTGCTGAACAATTGAGTATCTAGAATGCTCCCTTTAGGCCCTTCCCCACGTGGATTTCGAAGGGCAAACCTGAGGCAGTTTTCTTGCAAAGCCCTACTGATCACGGAAGATTTCTACATGCCATTTAGACATCAGTAGACAGCACAATAATTTAAGTACTTTATCAGTCATCATAGGGAGAAATAGTGGGTTGGGAGGGTAGGCCAGACCTGTTAACTGTGGAAGGCCCAGATCAGGTCCAGTATTGACATATTCACTGGGCCCTGAGTAAGGCTAGGCCCTGAGTAAGAACTTTTTGAGGAAATTGTTCTTTGGGGGGTCCCTAATTTATGAATATTGCTTCAATTTCATCAGTCAATTGGAATATTTTATTAATTGTGCTGCACACAGGATATGCTGAGACTAATTTCAAGTTCCTTAGCCTCAAATATGAGTAAGAGTGTCTTTGAAGAGCTAGTTTAAATTCAAATTCTTAGACCCTGTACCTTAGAGGTTTTAATTAATTACACCCAGACTTTGGCCCAGAAATCTGCATTTTAATAGTTTTTATGGGTGATTCTGATAATGACAGTGCTTTTTTTTCCTTTTCTTTTTTAACCAATGTTTTCTGACATTGGTATACCCATTTACATAGACTCTTTGGAGAACAGTGTAATCTGTCCTATTACAATTTTTTGAGTGTCTAAACAAATCCAAACTGTAGTCTATGTCCTGCTTTTAACCAAGTAAATTTACCTTTCTGTTGTTGTTTTTAATCCTTAAAATAGGACTTGGACTGGATTTCTGTAAATTTCTACTCTGTTCCTTAATTTGATGCTTTTCTCTCTTTTGGATATGACATCCAGATTAAGGGTGTTCTTTGAGCATTTACAGATTAAGTTCCTTCTTTGAAGAAAAGGACTGTTGAGAGAGATCTGCCTAAAGTCCTGTGAAATCACTAGGCTCCTTAGACATTAATACTGCCCCTTTCTTAACAACCACCTTCCTACATTAAGAAGTGCAGTCGAATGATTTCAAGACTACAAATGTAAGATTTGGTCTATAAAGACCTGCTTAGAGACTAAGCTATCTTTAAAAAACTTTTGTAACTGTGGGTATGAATTACCAGCTGAATATTGTACTTCCCTTTGAGAAGCCTTCCATGATCCCTTACCCAGCCAGGCCTAACTGCAGCCTCCCCTGTGAGCTCCATAAACCTTGTGGGAACCAGGCCTCAGCCCTTCCCACTCTGTAGGGATGGAGGTTCCATAGTCTGTCAGCGCTGTGAGCTAGAAACTGAGGCCTTTCTCACAGGTGGAGATCAGAGAGAGACACATAGTAGGTGGATCATAAACATTTGTTAAATGAGTTAACTGCCACTTTCAAAACCACTGTTAAAATAGAGTTCATTTATCTTCTATAACATTTCATCATTTCCTCTTTTAAATGTGAAAAATTCCATGCTAAGTCTATATGCGTACCTTTTAGAAGTACAGTGTATTCAATTGCGATCATGATCTAGAAATTGAAAAAAAAAATTTTAAAGCATTGCAACTTTTTTTTTAAGTTAAGAAAAACAAAGACTGTGATTCTTAATAGCCCATTATGCCACAGGGGCACACAGACATTTATTTCTCCTCTTCTTGTGGCACTGAAGGTGAGTATTTGAAGCATTTTCTTTATGTGCATTTTGATTGCTTATTGAATAAAAAATACAAACAAGAGGATTCCTTTTTTTTTTCTCAGTGAGATCCCAGGGATAAACCAAGTCAGAGAGCAATTTTCTTGATTACTAATCTCTGCTGCCTAGAGAAGGAGGAAATTATTTTCTGCCCTCCATGTTGATGTGTATAGAACATGTGTTCTGAGTAGCTGCTGTTTTCACTGCCTTTTTCCAGTTGAAGTGCAACATAAACTATTTTAATTAATATTGTGCCACCAAAAAGGATTGAAATAGCCAATTGAATTCTACCAAGATAGAGTCTTTTGATGAAAACATATCTTTATTGATTGTGGATGAAGAAAATCATTCTTAAAATGAAATCCAGAGAAAAATCATATCCCTCAGAGAAAATTTCTGAGTGGCAGGCTGAGATTAACATCATAAAATTGAATTTGTGCTGCAAGCCTTTGATGTAATCAGCAGCTGGAAGATGGTGTTGCCCTTGCTGTGCTCCCTCTGATTGCGGTGAATTATTGTGTGGAATGCAATAAGTGTTTCTGTGTCCCTCCTCTAAGAAATACAAACAAGGTATTACTAGGTAGTTTGCTGCTAGTTAAAATGGGTTGGATCAGTTCCAGGCCTCTTGGGCTCTCACACACCCATGAACTACAGGAGTTGAACATTTATTTATGCCCCAGAGACAGAAATTCTTGATGTCCCTAGACAGTGACTTCTTTGGTCAGTAGGAATCTGGAAGAGCAGAGACAAGAAGGATCCCCCTTGCCAAGGACTTCTTGTTTAGAGTAACCAGAGGCCAGGTATGTTAGCAAGTACCACATTTGGCTGGTTTCTGTTGGCCTGTAGGTCCAGCCAATCCCTCAGCTGTCTTTCTGGGCTGTATTTTGTGATATACACTGCATTGAAATCATCACCATAAAGAAATCTCACTTTGTGCTCTGAGTCTTGTCCCATGACTCCAGTGTTACAATGGGCTTATTTTTGTATTTCTGTGTTAAGTCCTAATGCTTGGAAAACACTCTTACCCATACATGTACTTCCACATGTGTAATGAACAGATTTTGTAGATTAAGTAGAGAAAATCTACTTAGACATTTACTTTCAGAGTAAAGAGTGATTTGGCACCTTAATCACCCCTGTGGTTGAACCAAAGTTGTTCTTGTTTTGTTTTTAAAGAAATAGGTGGACTGGCTTCTCTGTAAACAGAGTCATAAACTGAAAACAGGTAGTGATGTCATTACTGTGTACTCTCACTCAAGCCCTTTGAGAAGTGGGGTGGGCCATAGAATGAGACATGATAGATTTAGTGATATAATCCTAGTCAAGAGATTTAGGTTTACCAATCTGCTTTTCCTAATAGCACTTATGGTGGGTGTACAGACTAAATGAATCAATGCATGGGAAAGCCCCCTGCCAGTCAGTGTCTTGAATGCCCATGATTCTAGCTGCCATTCAGTAAACACCTATTGAGTTGAATTTATAACACTTTCTTAAGAATGGGAAAAAAGGGAAAGGACAATTAAGGCAGAAGGTGGAGATGTATTCTAGAATATGGGAATGTGGGAAGGTCAGGATGAGAGAAAGTGCTGTAGAGGTGAGGAAGGGGAATATTAAAAAGGAGGTAGATCTTGAATTAATTCTAGAAGGGGCTATGAATCGCAGAAACTATGTTTTTTTAAAAATTGAATATTCCAGTAAGACTAAGGTTCCTTTGGATTTTGACCCTCCAGTCACATCACTCTTCTACTCCTCTCTCGAAACCACTGTGGGATTCTGCTTTCAGAATCCTTCATGTTGTAAATCTTTTATGGCCAAGCTTCAGCGAGGACCCTGTGCTACAAGAGGATGGGTTTACAGTCTTCCCTGGAGGAGGTGTGTGTTCCTGTGTTGTAGGCAGTCAGTGAACACGGGAGTAACATGGGCATTAGGGAAGTTTCTCCAATCAGGATTTGTCTACATAGGTCCATATATTTTGGGGAGTGCCTTCCATCTGTTTATTCTGGGAGGAAATGATTGTGTCGTAATGGGAATGGACTGACTTCCACTGTCAGCTTGTGCTGAAGTTGGGAGAAGGGAAGTAGATGTCAGAGGCAGGGAAAGACAGAACTAGCCCCTGGAAAAATGCAGAATTTTTCTAAAAGAGAAACTTCCATGTGAGGGATTTGCCATAGACAGCTGTGGGAGTGAGGTGCACTTGTATCTGCGGAGGTCTTACCCCAGCCTACTCTGCATCTGTTATTTACATGCTTATAACTTGACTCACAGGTTGTGAATTCCTAGAGGTCAGGAACCTGTGCTTTATCATCTTTCATTTATTAAGTCTTTTCATAAATACCTGTTGAATGAATAAATGAATCTGTTCTTTCCTCAGGGAGCCCTATAATGTGAATGGAAAGGAAAGTTATTATACAAAAGACTCCACCCTAGCTTGTGATGGTTTGCTGGCAATCTTTGCATTCCTTGGCTTGTAGAAGAATCACCCCATCTCTGCCTTTACCTTCACATGGCTCTCTCCCTTTGGATGTCACTTTCCAAATTTCTCTGTTTTATATGGATGCTAGTCATATTGGATTGGGGTATGACCACATCTTCTTTATTAGGACTACAGGGGCCCTCTTTCCAAACAAGGTCACATTTTAAGGTATTAGAGGTTAAGACTTCAACATATGAATTTTAGAGTGGGCTCAACTCAATCTATAACAGATGGAAAGATGGTAGATTTTGTTTTACTTTTGCCAATTTGGTTCTTTTGGAGTTTTATCTTCATTTCCTCTGCTTAATTCACTTAATAGATGGAATCTACTTTAAATTATGAATAATAAAATGAAGGATTATGCATGACAAGCATTCCTTTTATCATACTACTATTTACTTAGGTGGACTTATACACAGATTCTAAGATTTAAAAAGCCTTCAGATAATGGTGGCTAATGTTTATTGAATCCTTACTACCTAATCATTGCTATGGATTATCCCACTTAACTCTCACATCAACCTTTAGAGTGATATTATTACTCATCTACATTTTATTGATGAGGATCCAATATACAGTTGTTAAGTAACCTACCCAAGGACATACAGTAGTAGAGTTGGCATTCAAATCCAGGCTGACTAACTTTAGGGCCTCTCCATTGGGTTCATGCTGTGTCTGTGCATATGCTGTGTGCATGCTGTAATAAGGTAATAAGGATGTACCTTATTATATCCAGATAAGGTAGATGTTATTCCCATTTCATGGATGACAAGAATAAAGTTTAAAATAATTAAGAACTTGCCTGGGTCACAAAGCCAGCCAGTGTATAAGATTTGGGATTTAAGCTTTAGATGTTATCTCCCTGGAGAAATCCTTCCCATGTGTGATTTCAAGCTCCACTCTGTTCTTCCCCAAACACTCTTGTATTTACCTTACAAGCACTCGTCCCTTGGTTAGTGACTCAGGATGTGCCTGTCTTCTTAGACAGTGGGGGCTCCTTGAGGTTTGTGACTGGCTTTGTCTTTCTCGTCTACATACCTAGAAATCTTGCATAGTCTCTGACATGTAGTAGATTCTTAATATTTGTTAACTATATAAGCAAAGGGCCAAGGGAAAGGGAGACCAGTTGAAGATACGAGAAGTAAGAGCTAATAAAAGGAGTAACTGAGGTGACAGAAGATGAAATTTGGGGTGAGGATAAACATATTATTATAGGAGATTAGTATGGATGTCTTAGACAAGTAAGTTGAAAATAAGGAAAAGGTATTGAATGTGGAAGTGTTGAGAGAAATCTCATGTCTAAATGTCTTGATTTTCTTGGTTAATTGTAAGGAAGGATCATCAACTAAGTGCTGGGGTGGAAGGAATTGTCTGGATAGAGGTGAAGATTTGAAAAGGTAGAGGAAAAGCCTTCACTATGGGAATGGATTAAAGACATTTCTCAGTTTGATTTTAGGTAGTACACAGCAAACATTTATGTTACTAGACAAATATTTATTTTAATGTGCATTTTGGAAAAAAAAATCTAACAAGCACATCAAATTTCTTGATTTTATGGATAGTAATGACTAAAATAATTCTAAAGGAAATTCTTATTACTTAATTTATTCTTAATAAGTTAATCATTAAAATAAAGTGAGTTAAAGAATTATATTAGGCAAATTGTTTTAGTACTCAGATAATACTGGCACATGGCAAAGAAAAATGTGACTCAAGATTGGCAACAGGTTTACATAATTTACACACACAAAAATTATTTTGTCTAAAAGCAGGAATACTTAGTTAAAACTAACCATAGGATAACTCAGTTGTAAATACTTTGTGGTCAGGGACTGTGTTTTTCTGTTCTTTGTGCTCTCTGCAGCCCAACCTACCACCTTGAATACATTTGTTCTCGATAAATATTTGTTGAATCTATTTAAGAACAGACTGGAACAGTGGTGCTTCCCATGTTTCTTTTACTAGTTGATTGCTGATCTGTTTGACAATGACTGCAAATGGAACACTACTGGCATTAATTTGGCCATGTTAGCTCTGTAATAACACAGCCTCTGGGCAAGGAGGTTTGAATCTAATGCTTTGTGAAAATTTTTTTCTCACAAGTCTGAAACAGCTATAAGCTGATGCGGAAACCCCATCTGAAGAGTGAGGGGATGTGATTCCTTGGCTGTTTTGTTTTTTACATGTTCCAGTTCATGGGTGTTTGGAGTTCATAGATTAATTTGCCTATCATTTAATTCTTTCCTTAATCCCTGAATTATTTTACCCTTGACTTTACTTGATAAGGTATTCTCTGCCAAAGACACAGGGAATACCTTACTTTCTGGAGTTTCTTAAGTAGGAGTTAACCACTCAACAATAACTTTTTTGGAGGAGGTTGTCTTTAATATTAGGGGTTAATTCTGAAATAGTCATGCTGTACTGGATAGATATGCCTTGGGCAGCGTTTGACTTTGTAGAAACCATTTTTTTACCTTCTCTAAGGAGTGATCTGATTACAATCTGTTGATAAAATAAGACCTTTTGCTTGGGGAGCATCTGCAAACAGGTTTTGGTGAACAGTGCTTCTGCCGAGACCAGCGGTGCACATACCCCTAGCTTCCCATGGACTTAGGGGGCTGCTGGCTTCCCCTCCCCCTGTGGTTAAAGTGGCTCTCACTCCGGCCTATCCTCCTACCCAGATACTTTCTCTCCAGCTTGCCTGTGCTCTTTGTTCCTTCATAAAGCTTTACTTTGCCCTCTCCCAATTTACTGTCACTTACTAGCTAGCCGTGTGGCATCAGCTGATCTACTTTACTCTGATCTCCAATCTCTGTTTTTTCTAACTTTATTAAGGTGAAATTTACGTACAGTAAACTGCACCCATTTAAAATGTACAATTTTAACACTCCAAGCTCTCTTAATCTAAACTAAAAAATTAGAAACAACACTTCCTTTGGGTTCAAGATAAAGGAAAGAATCATGAAGTAATTCATCTGTATCCCTCACACACCCATGCATGAGAGTTTTAGAAAGTAGGTAGGATACCTCTCCACTTAAGAGATGGAATTCAGAGAGGTCACACAACTCTAAGTGGCGGGTCTGAGATTCAAATCCAAATTTATTTTATCCTGAAACTTACATTACTGACCGCTACACTCTTTATACTTTCCTCACAGATGTTTACTTTGGTCAGGAGGTTATTCCCAGAATTCATGAGGACTTTATCCTTTGGGTTTTTCTGGTTGGCTGCCTTCAATCAAGAGGTTTGAGATTTGTCTCTGTTTTGAGGCTGGTAAGAGACTCCATGTCTCAGCATGTCCTTGAAGAAAGCAATTTGTGACGAGGTAAACAATTCCAGTGTCCAGTAGGCACCAGCCACAAAGCCACACTTGCATCATACTCATTACAGCCTCAGGCAAATCAGAGATTTAAAAAACTTGCTGCCAGAAAGAAGGTGAAGGTGAGTAGGATGGCTATAATAGTATGTTGTCTTTTCTTGTGCTTGCGAGGTATCTTATTTATGCAGAAAGGACCAGAAACTGTGTTAGCTCAACTTTTAATGGCAGTGGAAGCCACGTTGGAGCCTGAGTACATGAGTTTTTATTGTTTCGCTTGACTTTTTGTTTTTGTTCTTTGCTTTTTGTTTTTAATTTTTAAGAACTACCAAAATAACAAAGAATTTTCCTTAGCAGATCACTAAGACCTTCTGGAAGAGAAGTTTGGGCTGTCTCATCATAGTGTGCAGGGGGAGAGTTCTGGATGGGCTGTTAGGACACCTTGTTCTGGTTCTGGCTTGGCCACTCTCTTCCCAGTGTGCCAAGTAAACAACTTTCCTGGGCCTCCATCCCCTTATCTGCAGAGGGAGGGAGAGCTGTGATTGTGATCTTCAAGGCTCTGTTTTAACTGTAGCCTGGGGTTGTCACATTGCTAGCGGCCCTAAGATGCCTACAGGATATCTGGCTCAATTTGGATTTCAGATAAACAAAATTTTTATAAGCCTGTTTCATGTAATAAACTATTTATATATTTGGTGCAAACATGACCCAAATATTGCCTAGGATATGTTTATACTAAAAAATTATTTATCTGAAATTTAAACTTAACTTGGACATCTAGTATTTTTATTTGCTAAATTTGACAACCCTAATATGACCTGGAGTCATTAATTAAAAGGTCATCATAGACTTTAAAAGTAATAATAGCAAATTGGTGCATTTTCAAGGCCAAATGTTCTGATACATATCACAGTATTTTTAAGAAAAGAAATTATAATAATAGTATTGTAAATTTAAAGAAAGAAATCTCACACTGAGAAAGACATTGCTGGAAAGTGATAGTCACCTTTACCCATGATATAAAATTATAGTGATCCATTGCATCATTAATTCATTCATAAACATCTGCTGTGTGCCAGTTTTGAGCAAGGAATTGTGATAAGCATTTTCTTTATAGAATCACCTATCATCAACATCAATTCTCCAAGGCAATTATTTTTCCATTTTATAGATGAGAAAACTGAGGTTCAAAGAATATTTACTAGCTGTTAAGGGAGGAAAAAGGCCAAGATTTATCTAACTCTTACATTTTCCTTCCTCTTTTCTTCACAGTAATGTATATTTTGGATTAAATTAACAGAGATGGTGGTATGCTGGATACAACCTAATGATCAACCTAGAACAGAAACCTTATATTTCCATCCATTTGGGTGGAACACCAAGAGGGGAACCAGGGAACTTTGCACACAATAATAGTTCTACCAGCAGAAGATGACATTCTGGTTCTAGGAAAGTGACATCACTTTTCCTCCATTTCCTCATCAGCAAAATAAGAGTTTTAACTCCATATTCTTAAAGTTTCTTCTAGTGTCTAGTGAATTCTTGGTCAGTTTTCAAGATTAAATACAGTCAATTAAGGAATACTTACTGAATTTCAGCTATGTGGCAAGCAATGAGCTTTTCTAACAATGAAAACTTCATGTGTTTTGAATGACTAAAAACTATTTGTAAATAACAGTCTGAAATCTCTCTCATTTAGAAGCAAAATTTTGAAATTGTAAAGTTGAACAGTTTGACTTTATTAACCATAACAGGAAATCCAAACAGTATGTCAAAAATTCAATTTTGGCTTTGTTTATCTTAATTTTAATCTATATTTAAACATGTAATATTAAAATAACATGTTTAAACTTAGTATTACGCTTTTTTTCATAGTTAGGTATAAAGTAAATTTGTCTTTATATATATTTAAAATGTACTAAAACCAGCTTTATAATATGCACTTTAATAATTATTATTAGATCTAATTATTAGATTAATATAATTAATAATTTATTAGATCTAAAATAATCTTTTCCCTTAGAGTTATTTCTTCATTATTCTTTCAGAAGTAATCAAAAAATAAATGCATATGAAAGGGGTTTTGAGAGACTATATATTTTTGAAGAAAGGAACAAAAATTGATGCATAGGAAAGTTGGTGAAACATCAATTACTCTCTGTAGGTCACAACACACTCTTCCCCATGTTCACATAGCACTTAATACATGTCTAAAGCAATTGCACTTGTTACAATTAGCCACTTTGGGAAGAGCAGTAGGATATATATATATATATATGCAACTGTGTAATAAGTGAGTAATGAATTTACATAGTTTTTTTCCAAAGATTTAAAAACTGCAGTTTGTAAGCTTCTTGAAAACCATCTTCTCATCCTGAAAATCCGCTGTGATATCTGGGTAGGCTGCAGTCAAAAATTTGTGTAGAAATTATTTGAAAGTCACTTAAGAATATAGCTGTGTGTGTGTTTATATAATTTTTCAATAGCTATATTGATTATATAATAAAGTATTGATCATATTGCTTATATAAGTTACAAAATACAATATCAAAATCTAAAATGTTGTACTTGGTACTGTGACTAGATTCAAATGAGGGAAATTTATTTGCCCTTTATAACATAGTCTATAATTTTATCTCTATTTGTGGAAGTATTTATTTTTTAATGCCTTTTTTTTTCTCCAGTGAAAATGTTTCTTAAATTGCTTTTAAATAGACTAGATTTAGCAATCACTTAAAGTCCTATAAACATCTGTCCATAGTCTTGATTTAAATCTTCCAAAATATCATTCAGACACTCAGAGTTGGAATATAATAGTTATAAATTGAGGGCTGTGATAGAGGTTTGTAATCCCTTTCCAAAGACTTTAAAATTTGTCTAGACACATAATTATTTGAAACAAGACAATACATTTCTCTCAGGGACATAACTTTCTCCTCCACGTCGCAGAGCTTCCCTCTAAGTTAGAGACTCTATAATAGGTATTTTGCTTGTTTTCCTTTGAGGTTTAATTTTGATTAGAGATTTCTGGGGAATTGTACAGGGTCTCAGAAGACATAGATTTGCTCTCTCCTATTGAGAGTAAAGCACTAAGTTTCTGGGGTTACTTTTTCAATTTTGCTGCAAAAAAAAAAAAGAGAAAGAGTCTAAAAAAATGTGGCTTCTGAGATGTGCAACCTTTTAATCATTTACTCATTCTGACTATACAATTCACTGTCTTAGAATTTCAGAATTAGAGGTGATCTTAAGAGTTATGTAGACAACATTTCTAATTGTCAGCTTTCTTATAAGTGAGGGGAATTACATTAATGACCCCCAACGGTACTTCTTACCATAAATTCTAGATTTATGGAAGTTTATAATATGAGTAATATATGCATAGCTATAATGATAGCATAATATGTATATTTATACTCATGCTTTTATTTATATCATCAAATTTGTTCCTCCTAAGAATACTGGGATGATGGCAGCGCAGGCAATAGTATCCTTATTGTTATGTTGCCCTTATAATCTGGAATAAAGTTAATAAATGACAGTAGTAGACCTAGAATTAGATCTCTGAATTCCAGTTCTGTTTTTACTACATTTAGTATTTTGGATGCTTCTGGATGAATTCTGGTTGAGATATGATTTCTTGTAGCTTTGGTCTCAGTGCTTTTTTTTTTTCCTAATTTGGATGTGTTAGGAATCCTATGATTTTAACCTATGAAATGACTGATATTTGATTTTCTAAGCTCCACATGATTTTTTTTTGTTAGATACTGAAACATTTGTAAATATTTGTATGTATGGATGCTTTTACTAGATGTGTGTCTTTAGACTATAATGTGCACTTCCATTCATTTTTTTCATTAATTCAGCAAATAATTACAGAGTTCTCACCTGTCCTAACCCCTTTTCTGGGCCTTGAGAATACAGCAATAGATAAATCTCAGACAGAAGTCCCTACCTTTGGATGATTTAAAATCTAGTGAATTTGAAATTAATTTAATTTGAATAAGAATAAAGCAAAAGTGTAATGTTGAAAAAGCTTGATGGGTAACCATTGCTATTATGCAGAGGTACAGGAACTAAGATAAAAATGACAGCAACTTGCCAAATTCTACTCTGTTCCACATCGTAAACATGCTCCCATTTCACTTCACCCCCTCAACATCCTGAAGGAGGTGGTGTCACCACTCCCTTGTTAGAGGTGAGAAAACTGAAGGTCAGAGGAATTAAGTGACTCACATTTAAGTCTAACTTGAATTAAAGTTTAATACTGTAAATGAGCTCCCTCTCTTTTGGGATACAGGGCTTAAAAATAAGAAATAATTTATTCAATTCATATTTATTGTTTTCCTATGTTCAAAGTACTGTCCTTCAGGCACTGTAGGGAATGTGAAATGGCTAAGAAATGATTCCCATTTTTACAAAGAATGTAGAAGGAAGAAGCACCAAGATCAGTTTCGTTAAAAGAATACTTACCAAGTACCCACTGTGGGCCGGACACTGTATGGTCTCTCTCCTTGGGGTATTGTGTCATTTCATGAGGGGGACTTCAATGCACAGTAGATAATTTTAAGGGAAATACAAAACCAGAATAATGCAAAGTGGCTAGCTACCAGGTAGACAGTGATACAGTGATTCAAGTAAGAGAAGCTAATTTTCCAGAGTAATAGGGATATAAATAACTCACCTCAGAAATTAGTATTTTTAATATAATGCTAGTTAATCATTATAAATGCATTTCCTGAAAAATGTTCCCCAAATTTATTTCTGCTTAGCAGTCTACACAAATTTCATTGAATATAGTTTCCTAGGTAAAGTTAAAAAGGTGACAGGTGAATCCTTAGACAGAGCCATGTGCACATTGTGTATAGAGCAAAATGCCCAGTTTCCACTGGAACAGTGTGGCCAGGAAAACCTCTTTTTCTACCACTTCTTACTTTGAGAAGCACACATTAGCCAAGGCAAGAGTGGAGGTCAAAGTGCAAATGATTTTCTAATGGGAATTTTCATTGTGATGCTAGGAGTTATCGTGAAAAAACTAATACAGGGTTAGGTGCAGTGCTTCTGAGAAGCAGCATGTTAAAGTACACCCATGCAGGTTCTTCTCCCTCCCAGATTTGTCATCTTCTCTGGTATTACATTGTCTGGTTTTCACCAGAACGAGCTAGTCCCCCAAAGCACATTTTCCTGATAAATGAAAGTTATTATCTATTTAACTCTTTGCCTTAGAAATTGTTAAAACTACTACTTTCTGTGCTTCTGCCTTCTTAAACAGGGTGTATCGGGCATCTCATCATCCCTTATTTAGTCAGTCAGTGCCATGATGGGTAGTAATTATCTTGGACTGGAATACCATGGAGCCCTCAGGAGAGATGGAGTTTTGAGCTAATTTGTTCTTCCACTACAAGGCCTATGACTGTCAGATTTTGTGGCTCTAATGATAGGTTTGTGGGCTTTGGGGCTTCTTTTTCTTTGTTGTTCCTCCTTTTTTTGCTTCTTTTTCCCTCCCTATCTAATCAGTTGATTTGAATACAAGTCAGCTGTTACATGAGCTGTGTTTTACATAGGAAAATTTATCTCATATGTAGGTATTCCCTATGTATTTTTATATATAAGAATGCACCTGCTAATTCCCAAGATTTCACCCCAATATAAAATTTTTGCTGAAGTGGGTAAGTGTGTGTGTGTATCTCTGTGTGTGTGTCTGTGTAATTGAACATTATAAATAATATGTAACATATATTTTAAAATTTTGTTTTGGTGCATACACTTTTTAATGCTTTAGTACCAGAAGTCCTGAAGGGCAGATGCTTTTCATTTTCTTAGCTTTGTCAAGCCAAATGTGGGGAGTAAGCTTGGTATCTTCTGTCTTTGACATTTTTAATAAGATTACATATATACTACTAAATCACAGCAGAAACTACTCCAATTTATTTAAGGATTTAAAGCATTATTCACCCCCAATTATTGGTATTTAAGAAAATAATGCCCATTTGGGGGGGCACATTTAACTCAGTGTGTTACAAACTGTAATGCACGTATCACTATGGGTGGTATTTCAGATCATTTTGGGTGGTACACAGGCAAGCATTTTTAGAGATAATTATATAAACATTTTTACCTTTGTAACTAACACACGAAGGCAGTGATTTCATGAAAGTTAGTATTTAGAAAGATAACTAAATACAAAAATGGGTCATATAAAAAGTACTAAAAGGATAGCTGGAACATGAATATGACAGAAGTCATGATAGTCACACGTGAATCTTTGAAGACTAGGAAACACTGTTTTATGGAAGAGATGTACTTTTTAATAGCAAAGTTCAGATGTCTGTTACTTAGGTGAGGTGACATTTCTGGAGAGCAAGGATCTGCAAAGGTTTTTTCAAATTCAAGTATCTAGACAGCTCTGTTCTTCTTGAGAGGCCTAGCTGGGCTCTAAGGCAGACCAGGGCCACCCATAAGAGCAGGGTGTGCAGTGTGTAGAGCATTCCCATCCTTCTCTTTGTCAGCATCAATAGTGAAGAATTGGAATAAAAGTCATTCCTCTTTGACAGGTTAACACTGGGCATAATAATTTAAATGTATGATGACTACCTTCTCCTCTAATTGATAGGGAAGCCCCCTTCTCCATAGCTCTGGGAGAACACATTCAAATCTGTGTCATCGTAAATCCACTTTGTCATATGATCGGTTTCTCAAAATTATGACTGATGACTGTACACTTCTCCCCTTCTCTGTGTGTCCAGGATTCTCTCTCAACATGAGGTCCTCTCTGCAGGCAGTGGCACTCTGGGGAAAGAGGGCTCCTCCTCACACCATCACTGCCATCATGGTCACGGATGACCAGCAAACAATTGTGACTGGAAGTCAAGAGGGTCAGCTGTGTCTCTGGAGTCTCTCACCTGAACTAAAGGTTAGTGAAAACTATTAATATTGAAACAGGCTGCACCAGCCCCTTGCTTAATCCACTTGCAACGACAGTGAAAGTTTTGTATGATTGCTAAAAGGTGCTTACTAAAGTAATAAATTGGCTTCTGAATTTAGAGAAGGTGAAGTATTTTATGTTGGAGCAAGATCATATTTGCGAATCAAGTTATGAATATTCCTAATCTTAGCTACCAGCTAACTGCTATCACCCTTTAAGCTACGTGAGTTTTGCTATTTTATATCCTGAATTATATGTGTAAGTAAGTGAACTATAGACATGTAAGTATAATTCTAAAACTTATGGCTCATTAATCTAAACAAAGGGCACCCTTGAAAATCACTATTAAGTCAATGAGTAATATCTTCATTATCTGGGTGTCTTGTCAGTTTGGCCTTCTTGTTATTCTTTTAGTCTCTGCTTGCCAGTGGTTTTTACAGATCACATCAAAAAAGCTCTAAATCCAATTTAGTATTGTCATCCTCCTATTTCAGAACTGGACCTCACCTAGGATTTGGCCCATTGATTAGCAATTAATTGTCCCTGTTCCAAGTCATAAACACTTAACATATTGCAATAGATATTTGCTTAGCTCTAACAGCCTCTAGACCTGGTTTGAACATTTTAACTAATGATGTACTTAAAGTATACTGCCCTCATTAAGAAGCCTTTTAAAAATCAAAGACTATTTTTAGCCTTTAAAGTTTGTCACTTTAAAACCTAAATTAACAATTAATTGTAATTCTATTTTATAGTGTAATTAATTAACATCTCCTTTCGCTGAAGAGTTACATTCAGGACTGCCAAGAACTGCATAGCAGACCAGCTCAGCTCAATGTTTATGAACATTCCTGAAAGAAGGAGCTGGTATTACTGCAACAACTGAGCTTTGAAAAGTGGCCCTCACATTTATTACCTCTTATAGTTTAAACTCGGACTCCTAAATGGCTTTAAATGTCTTGCTACTCTTTTTAATGTTGAAGTGTAATTCTTTCTGGGTGGAGTAATTGTCTTATAATGTATAGGTTGCTATACACTTAAAAAACTGGAATCCTAGCATCTACATCTTTTTACGTATGTTCCTGGTATTTATTTAGCATGCATTTGTTGAGTGCATATTATAAGTAAGGCTGGATGCTAGGTACCTGAGTTCAAATGGAATGAGAGGACCTGGTGCTGGCTCCCCAAGAGGTCGCAGTGTAGCAGAAGGAGGACATAGCTGATGTGATGCAGTTATACATGGTGATCTCACTTATGAGTTATGAAGAGATCTCACTGCATTTTCAGCAGAACTTATGCTGTGCTTCTCTTAGGAATAGACCTTTGCTTGCAGTTACAGCAGTGATTCTTAATAGAGAGTTTTTGCCCCCTAAGAAACATTTGGTAACATCTGCAGACATTTTTTGGTGGTCACACTGGAGGAAAAGGAATGCTGCTGGCATCTAGTGGGTAGAGTAAACATCCTGTACTGCACATGACAGCTCCTCACAACAATTATCCCATCCAAAGTGCCAGTTATGCCAGTATTGAGAGATCCATGGTTAAAGATATACAGAGTGGCAATGGGAATCAGATTGGCACAGTGAAGAGACAAAGAGAATCATTGAGGAGAGTCAAGTTGGGGATTGGATCAGCTTCGTGTTTCAGAAATTCATGTGAGGACATTGTGAAAAAGTTAATAACACGAATAAGATATTGATTACTGTGAATGCGAGATTTTCCACATGAGAGTTTTCCTTAACGTTTTCTATGGCTAACCATAGGACCAAAAAGAATGAACATCTCTTATTTTTCCTATGAATCTTGCCTGCATATGACAACAGATTAGCCATTAGCAGAGAAAACCCTAGGCTTTTCAAAAATCAAAGGCATTTTTGAATTCTCACCAAATCCTTATCTATAAGACAGTCCAGTGACTGTCAATCACTGATATTTTAATGCTTAGTGGTTTCAAAAATGTGTGTATAAAGGAATGATTTGGGCTAGGGAAGGATAAGGAAGACTTGAGAGCACGGGAGATTGTAAAAGAGGATATAACAATGTGGATGTCCTGACAGCTGCAGGGCAGCTTGAGGCCAGTGGACGTATCAAGGAGAAGATCGCAAGAAGGGAGAAGGAAGTTGCAGGGAATGGGTATAAAATGAACTAGGAGCCATGTATTTCCTCTTCGTTCTACATTTGGAAAGTCCCTTCCACCTCAGAAAGGCTTTAGGTAAGAGAATACGTCAGGTTCCTCAGTCTTAAACACTCACGTGCCACCATGTAAAGTGGAAAAACAAATCTCAGGACACACACTTATACAGTCATTGGTCAAATTACACAGATGCTTTTTGTTCTAGGCACAGATTCCTCCTTTAAGTTTCTTGGGGTCGAGTCCCTGCTTTCACTTTTTTTGGTGTGTACCCAGAAGTGGGATTGCTGCATTGTGTGGTAGTTCTGTTTTTAATTTTTTGAGGAACCTGTATACTGTTTTCCATAGTGGCTGTATCATTTTACATTGCTGCCAGTAATGCTCAAGGCTTCCAATTTCTCAGCATCCTCACTGACATTATTCTCTTCTGGTTTTTTTTTTTTTTAATAGTCATCTTAATCAGTGTGAAGTGGTATCTTATTGTGATTTTGAAGGGCAAAGCTCTCTGAGAGTGATGCTTGAGCTGAGTTCTAAAGGATGTACAAGACTTGGACAGGAGAAGAAGGTGGGAGGAGATTGTCGAAAGAGAATGAGAAGTGTGTGTGTGAAACGCATGAATAGTTTGCTTCAGGAAACTGCTAAAAGTAGTTGAGTAGACCTGAAATATAAGGGTAAGCTATAGAGGACAGACACATCTGTGAAGGATGGGGAAGACTCAGTGTGTAATCTGACATGCTGAAGGATTTTGATTTTTTTTTTTAACTAACAATAGCTAATATCACCATTGCTAATTAAAAACAATGGTGATATTAAGGGATTTCAAGGATGTTTTATGCAAAGAGATGATACAGTACTACAGTTGACTCTTAAACAGCACAGATTTGAACTGTGTAGTCCCACTTATATGCAGATTTTTAAGATAAATATATTGGAGATTTGTGACAATTTGAAAAAAACACTTTCTGTAGCTTACTTTATTGCAAGAATAAAGTATGTAATATGTATAACATAACACTACATGCTAATCGACCATTTATGTTATTAGTGAGGCTTCCAGTCAACAGCAGGCTATCAATAGTTGAGTTTTTGAGGAATCAAAAGTTATCAACAGATTTTTGACTTCACAGAGAGTCTGCACCCTATTCCCTCCATTGTTCAAAGGTCAGCTGTATTTTATTATATTTGTGGCTTAGACTATCACTTGATATTAATGTGAAGAGCATATTGAACGGAAGGGGAGATGTTATAAGGCACAGGGACTATGGGCAGAAGGCTTCTACAATTTAGTCAAAGTGTTTTTGAGTATGAACCAGATCAGTGGCAGTGGGGGTGAAGAGGTGAAAAGTGGGAAGATGTTAGGAAGAAAGAATGGGCGGAACTGAGCAACAAATTGGATAAGGCTAAAGGAGCAGAAAACAGTCAAGGATACACTTCGAATTTATGGTCTGGGTGATGGGTGGGACTGGTGGGATGACGGTATCATGTATTTGTATTACAAGAAATAGAAGGACTTAGAAAATAGGAATAGGGAGGGGAAGAAAATGATTTAAGTTCTGGACATCTTGGAGTATCCAAGTATTCACTGGGAGATTGGATATACATCTCAGTTTTTTCCTGGGTAGTAGGTGGTGGGATTGCAAGGTACAGGAAAGCTAGAAATAAGTGCCTCCATGTTCTGGGCTTTTCATCACGTGCCCAGATTATGCATGATCCTTCTAGGCTCAGGGTCAGACTCCCAAAGACCTCTAGTTTCCAAACTTTGTGAGGTCTGCCATTGAGGAGTGTCTCCAGGTGCATGCTAGGAGCACTGTCTCTTGGGTTTCCTGGTATTAATTTCTGTTTTTCTTAATACCTTTAAGCATAGAGAAAGGTGAGTCAAACATCCTCTCAGTTATATTCCCTTAGCATTGTTATATTCTGTTTTTCCTGTTTAATACTCAGAAGGAAACATAAGAGTGACAAAATGAAGAAATAGCAATATTGTGTAGAGAAAAAGAAGGGAGCTCTTGATGAAGTTCTAGCTCTAATATTTACCAACTCTGTGATATTGGCCAAATAACTTAGATTCTTTGAGCCTCAATTTCCTCACCGGTGAAATTGGAATTCAACCCTGTTCATAGTTTTCACCAGTGCCTGGAATATGGTACGTGCTCATCAAGTTGTCCATTCTTTTCCCTTTCCTACGTGTGGTATTAGAAGTGCTGGGGATGGGAAAAGGTGGGACCAGTTCTTCCTAGAAGTAACAACCAATGAATAGAAGTAAAGGTCTGCTGGATTTCATCATGACAATGACTAAGTACGATTATAAATTTTTTTGTTGTTGTTATTCTTCACAGCAGTTCTAGAATATGATAAAATAAGGATATTACAGTGAATTGTCTCAGCTTATTCAACTATCTGTAGGGATTTAGTAGCAGAATGAGGACTTCATAAGAAAAGCAATGACCTATCTTCCTTTTTGATATTTTGGCCATAGTGATTTTTTTTGGAGGAAAGAATGTCCTTGGTTTGCCCTGATTCATTGCTTCATTTGGCCTGCAATATATTGGAAAGGGGTTATATTTAAAGGGTATGTATTCCCAGGTGTGATGATGGGGAAAGACAGTATGTTGTTTTCTGAGATGGAATCTTTTGGATTTCCCAGGAAAAAGACAAGACAGTCATAACTTGGGTTGTAAATGATTCTAAACAATCACAAAACCCTCTTTATGTCACTGGAAATTTAGTCTGATAAAAGACCTTTTAAAGAAATATTTCTGATTATGACAGAAATAAAATGAAAGCAGAGAACAATTCCATTTTGAGATAATTTGTCCTCATTGATATAATTGGAATATCACCTATATATATGTTTGCATAGTTCAGAAAAAGTACAATGAATATTAATTCACTTGAAAATAGTTTTTTATTACCCACAAGAAAAGTTTATTACTCACAAGTTTTCTAGTCACTCAAATTAAATATTTAGTCTGTATTGACAATCCCTTCTCCATTTGATGGGATCTTGCATGTTTTCTATTTTATAGCTTGATTTTCATAATCATTTTTATAAAATAATAGCAATAGACTTCTTTCAGACATGAGCTAATGGAACTATTAGTCCTTAGTGCCATATTTTTAAATTCATACATGGGAGAAAAATATGGGCATTATAAATAATAGCTTAGTTAATTTTTATTTTTAATGTGGGGAAGTTAATTTCTACTATTTCTGAGGCAGGAAGCCAAATAAGATATTATGATGGCTACAAAAAGGTAGTATTTTCTTTGTACTATTTTGTAAACTCTTTCTGAATTCTGAAATTTGTACATTAATATGCTACTATCATTTGAGGCACATTTTAAGCATAATAAACATCAACACTGACTTATTTATATTCAAAACCTAAATGTTGTAAAACAGGTCTGGCAATTGCCTACATTTTGTGATGGATACAAATCCAAAAACAAAGAAAGGATACAACACATTTCCTTTATCTAGAAATTTATTATTCTGCAGATTTTGATATGCCATATATCAGTTTTCCTGAAAATTATGTAGAAGACAAAATATAACAGGAATTCCTAATTAGAATTATGAATATGTCGTACATGATATGATATCTGTATTTTTCAACTAAAAGGTTTACAGCTATTTAAAAGCTTACCCTCATCATTTTTCAGATTTCGGCCAAGGAACTTCTATTTGGTCATTCAGCTTCAGTAACCTGTTTGGCAAGAGCGAGGGATTTCTCTAAACAGCCCTATGTCGTTAGCGCTGCTGAAAATGGGTATGTGAGATATGTGGAACTCTGTAACCATCTCTATTCTCTCTCCCTTTCTAAAACCATGATGGGGTTCAGAATTCTAGGGGTGAAGGACACCTTAGTGATTAACATGTTCTGTTACATAAGGAAAATTTAGATCTCAAATGTTTGAGTAATGTGTGTGATGGTCCCAAGGAATGTAATCAGTACTAAGTCTTCCAATCTTATACTTGCTTTTTTGCTGGATTGGGACCAAAATAAACATCCCAGCATGTGTATCGGGCCCTGTGGCAGCCTTGCTGTGTAAAGGATAGTGACAAATGCTACCTATTATAGAGTTAAAAATGAAAAAGTCTAGGCACTTGTCTTTTTCTATGTAGTAAGTCACTTTGAGCTCTTAAGCAAACCTATCTAAGCCTTCATAGTTTTGTAAAACAATTCAGTAGTTACAGTCTCTATGTTGTACACTTGTCTGATATCATTATAAAACAGAGAAAAGGACTCAGTGGTAAGTGGAATGGTGGGACAGTGAAAGGAAAGGAACATAGACAATGATTTGGGTTCAGTTTCATGGAAGTGAGGTTTGTGCTAATGAAATAGGTCTTAGCTGCAGGAAAAAGCCCCCGTGATGGGACAGCTAGTATGAATTAGACTCTGCCGACGATTTATTTGCCAAAGTATAGGCAGGAATGCGGAATCGATTCAGCCTGCATTTGTGAATGGGGGATTGGGTTACTGGTTGAAACGAGAGCTCCCTCCTTTTTTGTTTTTAACCCAGGGAGAAATTATAGGGCTCTGAATTCTGAGAACCAAAAGAAGTATGGGCTTCCAACTTTTAGAAACTGACTAGTTTAACAAGGTGCTAGTGGAACAGATACAAAGAGGTGCCTATCCTTATAGTTTATAGCAATGCCATAATTGTTATGCTTAGAGAGATTGCATTTTAAATGGGGCTAAAGTGAAATGCCCCAGTACATTCTTTTTTAAACAATTGCCAGCACTTTTCATACGCTAGGGCTACCACAAATCCTGCTACACATGCTGAGATACTTATTCCCAAGCTAGAGAGTTTGGGGGGTGATGAATTTTTTCTGAGACTGTGGAGAATTGAAAAAATTAATAGCCAACAAAAAATAGATCTGAAAAGTAGCTGAGTTCTAGCTTGAGGATTTTTCCTACAGCAGTCCAATTCAAAAAAAGAAACTAAAGCTAATGGACATATTCTTAATGAAAGATGAATTCATCTGTGAGCCCTGTAAACATAATTGTTAAAGAGTTGAGGAGGCTGGTTTGGCCTTCCTTTTCCAAGGTGATTTGAATAATTTAGAACACTGTCTCTTTGGGAACCAAAACTTAGCCCCACATCTGTAGGATATGTTCTAGTCAGTACCTGTACTTCAGTTGCAGCATTTAAATTAGCAAACTTAATTTAATCTGCTGGAAGTTTATTCAGTTTACAATGCTTGGCCCCTTGTTCCCCAAGCAACAATGATTTTTAGCTTTGAGAAGTCCCCAAAAAAGACTGTAGGCTTAGCAGTTCTGCCTCCAAGATGATCGGAGGGGACTCAAAATTGCTTCATGATTCAGTTTTTTCCTTTTTTTCCCTGAAGTACAACTTCATCTGTGGGTATAAGTCCTAAGATTCAGGAATCCCAGTGAATAACTCCATCTGTTGGTATAGATCCTAAAATTCTGGAATCCCAGTGAATTCGACGATAAATGAAAGGAAGTAAATACCTGGAGACCTGACGTTGAAACAACAGAATGCCAAAGAAAAAGAGAAGATCCTGAAAGTAAAAAGAAAAAGCAGATTGTTTAGAAAGGAATGTTAGTTAAACTGAGAGATGACTTCTCAACAGTAAAATGAAAATCAGACAGCAGTGAAATAGCTTCAAAAAGTTTAAAGGCAATATCTGTCAATTTAGAATTATATCTCTAGCAAAAATGTCTTCAAAAAATGAGATCACATTGTAACATTTAAGACTAATACTAGGAGTGCTCACTGCTAATAGACCCTCAATCGGTAATGAAATTCTGAATTATATTCTTCAGTAAGAACAATGATTTCAGATGGAAGATCTCAGATAGGAGAAAGAATATTGAACAAAGACCAGCATTCTTTTTAGAAAATTTAAATAAACACAGACTATAAAATAATGATGTTTATATATACCTCCGAACATCCATCCACTCTCTCCACCCCCAACACACACATACACACAATCCTAATCAACAATCCATATAACAGTGTCGTGATCAGAGTCCACGTGTTATGGTGTTCTAGAGGTGGTTAAAGATGTTGACTTACTTCACAATTTAAGCCAGATATATGTGTTGACATTTCTAGGATAAGTGCTAAAAGAACAAAAAGTAATGAGAAATGGAATCTATAACTTCTAATTTAAAAAGAAAAAAACATATTTAGTCTAAAGGACACAATAATAATAGGGATAAATAGCACAAAATAAGATATTTGAAATAAATCTGAATAAAACAGTAACTCCAATTACGTAAAAGGGCTCAGCCCTCCAGTTTCATTACTGATTGTCAGACAATTTAAAAAACAAAAATGGCATAAGGACATCGAAAAGTTTAAAATCAATGGATGGAAAAAGATTTATCAGATGAATACTAACCAAAATAATGTTGGCATAACTATTAATATCTCATATTGATAAACATATATAGTTAATAAAACCTTAAGTCAAAAAGCCTTGGCTTTGATAAAGAGAGTTATTACTTATTAATAAAGCTTTCAATCACCAGCAAGAATGAGACCGAAGAGAGAGCCTGGCACCCAGTCTTAGAGTCTTCTGGACATGTGCTCCTCCAACCTGAGCTTGCATGAGGACTGCCCACAGAGCTGGCTAAATGGAGATGCCAGGCCCTGCTCCCACATGTACAGACTCAGTAGGTCTGAGCTGAGGTTCAAGAACTTGTGTGTCTAACATGTTCCTGGGCAATGCTGTTGCTGCTGACTCAGAGAAGAGATTTGTGTTAGCGAATACCCCACATGAGGGGCAGCGAGAGAAAGAGTGAAGTCAGGAGTGACTTGGGAATCTCATGGGGGAAGACACCTTTCGTTGAGGATAAGAAGCAGAGGAGAGAACATGTCCTGCTTCATTTTTGAATGTGAAGAGTGTGCAGTGCTGCAAATCATCCAGGAAGAGACATCTAATAGCTAGTTGCACGTGGAAATCTAGCGCTCAGCGAACAGATCTGGACCTCCAACATCCTATAGACGGTAGCTCAAGTCCTGGGAGTAGATAACTCACCCAGAGAGTGTGTGAGATGTGAGAATATAAGAAAGCCTGCAATGACATAAATTTGAGGAAAATCAACATTTAAGAAACAGGAAGAAGAAGACTGGAGCCTGAGAATGACAAAGGAAATCAAAAGTATAATGGAGAGCAAGAGAAAAGAGAGTGTGGAGGATATTAATGAATTTGTAATTCAAGATGGCAAAGCAAGCATTTGTGTTTATCTGCTTTCCCTCTGGATGCTTCACTAAAATTTGAGCACAGCAATAACACTGTTACAAGCATGCAAATATGAGAATAGGAATGGGGCCAAGAGAAAACAGCATTATTTCTGAAAAATAGAAAGTGGATGGAAGAGTGGTGACTGATCTATTTATCCATTGAATGGATTTTTATAGAGGTGCTGAGGTAGGGATGTAAAGTTGAAGAAGAAAAAAAAAGTTCCTTTCTCAAGGAACTTTTGGTGGGAATCTAACAATGTTTTAATTTTATGTTTTAGATACTTTCCCTCTTTTATTTTCATTGAAATAAAAAAATTAAAAACAATTTGGAAATCACTTTTCTGTAATAATTGAAGGTGATTTAATCCATGTGCAAACTTTGGGAACAGTATTTGAAAAGAGAAGAATGTGCTTCTAATAGCTCATTTTCATTTCTTATTATGTAACTTAATAAAAGGCAATACTACTTTTGACAGACAACAAATTGGCTTTATTTTCTCAAATAAAATTGATTGGCAAAAAAGTCCATTTTTGCTGTGTCATATTTGTGAATTATTTTCTAATTTAAGGTAGAAAACAAAATGATAATAAGAAAGAAAAAAAAAACAGAGGGAAAGCATTAGAATCCAGGAGAGTTTAAAAACATTAGTAACACTGGGGGAACTTTTACTGATGAAAAATGGTTTAATTAGCCTGGCTTGATGTCTTGGTTGGGCCCCAAACATCAACATTTTTAACAAGCTCTCTCTAATTCTAATGTATAGCCAACGTTTAGAATTAATATAGCTAGGGATAGAGACAGACTATCTAAAAATAACATAACTTACCAGGAGCTTTACCAAACCCCACATACCAGGACCCCAGCACAGTATTAGAATCTAAGGGTAATTTTGAAATACACAGGTGATTCTTGTTGCATAGCTGGAGCTGAGAGCCAAGCTGACAAACTCAAATTCCTTCTAACGCTACATTTTTATATTATTGGCTGCTTAAGGTTCTGGTTCTTTACCCTGGATATATGCATGTAATTTTTTTTTTTTTACCTTTGAGATATATTTCAGTTTCTACCTTTTTCCCAATCTCTCTCTCTCTCTCTCTCTCTCTCTCTCTGTCTCACACACACACATTTCCCCTATTTTGTTAAATTGCAGGCATTTTCAGATTTCCTCGAATCTTTTTTGGAATAATGTTGGATATAAACAGTAAGGGGAGAAGAAAACTATGAATATTCTATTTTGTTTCTTTATCTAAATTTGGTTTCTCAACCTCAGTACTAATGACATTTTGGGCCACTGAAGAATTCTTTGTTGTCTAGGAAGGTCCTGTCCATTTTAAGATGTATGGCAGCATTCCTGGCCTTTTCCCACCAGATGGCAGTAGTGTGTTCCTAGTTGTGACTACCCAAAATACCTCAAAACATTGGCAAACGTCCTTTGGGGAGCAATATCTCTCCACATTGAGAACCACCAACTTAATGACTGATTTCCAATGTTTGGTTAGAAAAACATAAAAGCCTGCAAACACCAAATGCATATAGTACACTATTATTAGTCCATATCTTTTGCTTCTTAATGGCAGGTTTTCCTTTAATGCCAGTAAAGCTTTTTTTTTTCTCCCCATGGAAAATTTTGCTAATGTGTAGAAACTGCCAAAACTGAAGAATCATACCAAAAAATTCTGAAATAGCCCTTCTGGTCTTTGTGAACTGAAATACTATAGATTTAAAATGTAGTTTGTAATTGTATTTTATACCTGCACCTATGTCTTTGTAACATTTATATAAGCAAGTCAGAGTTTTTTAAACAAAATTTTCTAAATAGTGGCAAGGATGATTTCGGGATTTCAGAAGCAAAGAAATATATTGTATCAATGATGAAACAAATGTGGCCACTTGGTGGCACTGTTTATTTTTACAAAAACAATGCCTCACCTCCAGAAGATGCAGCCCCTTGATGCATTATGCTTTTCAGAACTCATAGTTTAAGTTCAGTGAAATAAACCATTTTCAAGAGGATGCAGTTCCCATGAAAAGATTGTTTTACTGTCATTCTAACAGGCTGTGATAGCTGTATCCCCACAATTTGTTGTAGGTCAGGTTGGTGCTACAGTAAGGTTTGTAGGCTGGCAGCAGGGTGTAATTACCCAAACAAAAAGACACAGATACAGTATGTCATCCCTGCTAATGACCACAACATTTTCTTGCCCAGTAATCTGTAACAAAAAGCCACATAAACGATCAGGCTGCATTTAAGTGCAGCACTAGAGAGAAACTTGGTGGTACAAAAATTATTCCAGCCAATTGAGTGGAAATGACAGAGAATAATACAGAGTTATTTCTGCTAGGGAGATGTGTGTTTGGAATGTCACCAACGGACAGTGCGTGGAGAAGGCCACACTTCCTTACAGGCACACTTCAATCTGTGTAAGTATATTCACTTCAAAACATTTCTGGATCCTACAACTCCTTTAGAGCCTTTGCTAAGCACACATTTAAATGCCTTTGAAGGGTATTCTTTTCTTGAATGTTTATTTTGTCATTTGAGTAGAATAGTGTCAGTTATCACCTGTTATTTGGGCATTTTTCTTTCCCAAAAGATACAATTCAACCCTTTTTTTCTAACTCTTTTATTTCTGTATGTTTCTAACATCAGTATATTTGAGAGACAATTTACTTATTTTTTCTTAGTCACACTCAGAAAGCACACATGCAGTTTTAATCATGCTTTTTTATAAAACAGAAAAGTTTTTTTTCTTGTATCTAGTTTTAACCATTTTTGGGTGATGGGTTCTAAATTTCTGAATTCTTATTTATGAAAAGAGAGCAACAGGCATAGCCATAACCTCTATAATCACTCCTTGATATTTAAAAGAGGTTCTGCTATTTGGCAGGTAGACTCCAAGCATATATGTAAGGTAGTTGCATGATTCCAATGGTGCTGAAAGTGTCTTTTTATATTTCACTTGCTGCTTTTACCATTGATGACTTGCATTGCAACATTCACAAATTCCTCTGTGGGATCAAAACCTCCATAGTGAGAGAGCTTGTCAAGGATAGAATATATCATTCAATCTTTAATAAAAGCCATTCTCAAAACTTAGTTGGCACAAGAATTCCTCAAACACTCTTCAAGCACTTTTAATTTCTTTTGGCATGTAGCAGTGTTGCTAGGATAAGGAGCCTATTTTTATTGCTATTTAGTTCTATATAGCATCCAGAAATAATATGATTATGAGCTTTCCATGATTTGGAATAAGATTCCTTCTTTCCAAAAGTTCCCCCTTTCTCCAAAAAAAAAAAAAAAAAAGATGAAATATAAATGAGGCTGAAGGGCAAAATCAGTACTTTAGAAGTGTGAATAATTGCAATAAAAGAAATTTTAGTTGCCATTCAGTCTAAAACCTAAACTGAATGGATGATAAACTGAAATCCAGAGATACCTTCACTCAGTCAAAAATATGTTAATTGCTAGAATTAACTAAATTTTTGCTTTGAATTCTACTTGCATAGTATTACCACTGCTCATTCCGGATGACAGGAGAAGGTTGGCTTCTGTGCTGTGGAGAATATCAAGATGTTCTTATAATTGATGCCAAATGTTTGGCTGTCATTCACACTTTTATATCATCGCAGTCTCCTGATTGGATCAACTGCATGTGCATTGTTCATTCCATGAGAATTCAAGGTAATAGTTGGGTGTTACAGAGCACTAAGAGATTGCATGTAAAAATACCACTTTTGAACTGTTCGTTAAGGTATTGGGCAAGAGTTTAGAATGCTTCATTATTTATGTTTACCTGTTGGTGGGAATAGCTCTCTAATCTAGATCAAGAAAAACTTAACACCCATAGCAGTGGTTCAAGCCATTGGATAGTCGGCAAGAGGTGAGAAGTGGAAAGTCAAGTGGAAAGAAGAGACCCTGTTTCTATGACCCAGTTCTGCCTGGTATATTGTAATAGTAACATGCAGGTGTTTATTGTTGATTAGCAGTTCCTTGAAACTTTTGCCCTGCTGTATCTTATGGTTGTAGTAATGAAGAGAATTCAGTTTCTGTTATGAAGAAGACTGGCTCCTTACTTATTTCTGAAATAGGAAGGTGTAATATTGCCAACATGATCGTTTGCAATGTTGTTCTGCATTTAGTGGTGCTCTCCTTTTAACAGGGGCCAAACCTTTAAAAAAAGGCCCAAACCTGGATATTTTCCACCTACATAGCCCTGCATAATTCTTAAGTGACTATGAAATGATCTTTATAGCAACCAATCATAGCAGTGGACAGCTTATATGTGGCCTTTGTTAATTTTACAGAAGATTCTCTCTTGGTGGTTTCAGTAGCTGGTGAGCTCAAAGTATGGGACCTCTCTTCATCTGTCAACAGCATTCAGGTTAGCTTGTGAAGCTCTACTCTTTATTCTCCAAGCATATTTATTGGAATGCATTAAATTATAAAGGTATGACAAGGTCGTTATTAAAAGTTCAAATAATGTAAAAGTATATAAATGCTGTGTCCATGTACTTCCCCCTCCCTCTTCCAAGGAGTGGGCGTTGATGACAATTAGTCTTTTCTCCATGCATATACAAATGTGTTTTTATCTACACACACACATGGATTACATTTTTACTTTAAAAACATAATAAATAAAAAAATTCATCATGGAGGTATATCTCTCTGCCCCTTACAGCAGAAGAGCCCTATTCGGTGGGCATGTGTGAGTGGCGGCAGTGAGATGACTATGGACAGCTGGGGGTGACATGCAATGTTAGCATGCTACAAATCCAGGTGACCAAGAAAAGAAATGTTTGTGCTGGTGACAGAACCGTTTCAGCTGCTCTGTGCTCTGGGTCTCCTTTGGAATCTCTTGGTTGTGGAAGTCTAGGAGTTGTGTTGACATATTGAGCCCAAGAAACACATACCCAGCATTATCAAAAACTCATTGAGAATATATTATTCTAGGTGTTCTGTGCTAACTACTCTTTTTGGCTTTTCAAAGTACTTTGTTCATTTTTCTGTTTTAAAATAAGGTTTGACATTTTTTTTACTTGTGTTTTATCCTTATGCCATGTCTGAAAATCTGTAACATATTCATATCTTTACATTCTCAGCATCCAACAAACTCCCCCACAGAATGTTGAGTGATTTCATATGAATCATTGAATCCAAGTGGATTTCCTGTTCATGGTTTCTTTTCCAAAGTAACTTCTTAGTTCCAAAAACTCAAAAGGAAACTGGGTTACTTTTTTTTATAATAATGGTGTTACTTACATCAGGTGTACCAGAAACAAGTCCTCTCATGCGGTTGTATGTAAATTACCTAGAACTAGTACTAAAATACTTTTTTTTCTTTTGAAGGAAAAGCAGGATGTCTATGAAAAGGAATCCAAATTTCTTGACTGTCTGAACTGCCGGACAATACGATTTTGTACATATACAGAGAGACTTCTTTTGCTGGTATTTTCTAAATGTTGGAAGGTATGATAATATAACATAATAAATACCAGTGTTCTACAAATGTAATTTTTTTCCTTGTTCAGTGCAATAATTATAAGATATACACATTTTTAGTAATATCATTAGAGAATATAGAATGAGTTGTTTTTTTTGAATGAACTTTGTCAGTCTTCCTGCCCCTTCATTCAGTTGTTTTGCTTCTCTACTTTTATTAAAAACAAACCATAATAATAATGAACATTTATCTCTAGATTATTTTAAAAGTTGATGCTTATACTTCAGAATTAAAAATCAAAACCAATACTTTCATCTATAAACATTGATTTTTTTTTCTGCTTTGTCACTTTGTTCATTTTTAGGTGACATACATTTCTTTCTTGAAAATATATTCACTGATATCTTCAAGAAGAAAGAAAACCTAAGTTACTATCATTTGATAGCATCCTTTTTTTGTTTAATGTTTCATATACCTGGCACAGTTAACAAAACTATATTGTCTTATATGCTTAATAATATACTTTTGAAAGAAAAGTTTAAGTACGGTCTAACAAAAGATTTTGTGTAATAAATTTTCAAATGTTAAAGTTGGACTATCGTATGGAAAGAATAAGATTACACAGAAATTTGGGGATTTGGGGTCTCTGCTTAATGGGCACATTCTGAAATGATAGTCAGATAAAGTTTATCCATGGAAACCTACTCTATGATAAATGTGAAAATATAAGTACTAGTAAAATATTAGCTTGGCACATGAGTACAGTGTGGCCTGTTATTAATACTTAATATGTTGTTACATAAACACTGCCATCTAAATAGTCTTGGTAAGCATAATTTATCTTTCCTCTCACTGGCAGATCAGATTGGAAGCTTTTTTAATGTGCATTATTAATTTTGTATTTTAGATTTATGATTATTGTGATTTTTCCCTTCTGTGGACTGAAGTCAGTAGAAGTGGGCAGTTCTTTGCTGGTGGAGAGGTGCTTGCTGCTCACAGAATCATTATCTGGACAGAAGATGGTCACAGTTATATCTATCAGCTGCTGAACAGGTGGGCTCAGATGGGAGTGACATACAAAACATTCAGGTAGAAAATGAACTTCGGGAGGTTTATTATGGAAAAATCCCTGCATGCTGCCCATGATCAAAAACCAGAACAAAACAACTTTGGCACTAGAAGATTTACTCTGGGCTTGGTAGGCTTCTGCCTTTGTATAAAACAGCAGGGGATGAAGGAATGAGATTAACCATGTATAACTTGTACAGCTGGTGCTGGGTTTTCCAAAAGTCACTTGTAATTATTAACCCAACGATTTCTAACTAGAGTTTAGAAACTTGAATGGTGCCATCCGGCTTTTGAGAGTGGGAGGGGGGAAAATGAATAAAGAACCCCAAAGTTCTAAACTTTGCTTTTTATTTTTCACCACGCAGTGGGCTTTCAAAAAGCATATGTCCTGCTGATGGAAGAGTGCTTAAACAGACTATGTATCCTCACTTACTGTGCTCTACTTCTGCGCAGGAAAATAAGGTAATGCAAGAAAAGAGTGACTGCCTCAAAGCTATTTCGCTCCATTTTTTAAAAGAATGTTTTTTTCTGTAAC
This sequence comes from Manis pentadactyla, assembly GCF_030020395.1. NCBI lineage: Eukaryota > Metazoa > Chordata > Mammalia > Pholidota > Manidae > Manis > Manis pentadactyla. Next base: position 102,522,727 of record NC_080029.1, on the reverse strand, counting down.
AGGCAGGCTTGAAAAAATTGAAGTATCCCATCAAGTTGTTAACAAGAAAATAAAACCTAATTGTTAATGACTACTGAAAAGAAAATTTTGCCTTTAAAAAATCTTTTTTTAAGTTTGATTAATCAGTATATGTTTATTATAGAGAAATTATAAATGTTAAAGAGGGTGAATCAAAGTTCTTGATTTTATTACCATAAGTATTTTTTATGAATATACTTATGTGTTTACTTATTTTAGTTGGGAAATTTTCAAATATTTAAAAAGTTGCAAGAACAGTACAATTATCCCTCATACTCTCTACCTAGATTCACCAATTGTCAACATTTTGCCATATTTATTGTCTCACTCTTTCTTTCTCTCTCTACACTCATACACACACACACACACACACACACACACACACACAATTTTTTTCACTGACCCTTTTGATAGATGGTCTGATATAAAATGATTAACATTGTGATGTATCTCATCCAATTTTTAAACTTTACCAAATGGTTTATATCCTGGTTTTCTGTTTAGTTTTGTTGTTTTTATTTCACTTAACCATATATTGGAATCATTTTCATATGCATTTAGGTATCCCTCTGAAAAAATTTTCTTGTTAGAACAAATATAATTATGATTCTTGGTAGAAAGTTGAGGATAATATTGTGAGTTTTTACTTGACTGAATGGTGGCTTTGACACTATGTAGTCTGGAAATTTAAGTAGTTATTTTATTTTAGTAGTGATAACCAAAGTTGTTTTTTTTTAACCTATTGGATTTAGACATCAGTTAATTTATCCAAAAAGGTATTTTATGGGGAATGGAGGAGTTTTGGATTATTAATGTGTCAACCAAGGAAGCATGTTACTTTTTACAGAATGATGGTTTGCTTAATTAGGCAGCATAGCTGTTGGAAATCCTATAGTTCAGTGATTGTTGCTTTACCATATCTGTGAGGTTTTGCTGCAAACTTGATTAGAACTAAAATTAGAACTCTAGGTGTCATGAGGCATAGGCACACTTTGGAATTACAGCATCAAAGTCTATTTCTAAAGTCATTTGTGGGTGGCGATAGAGCCTTGTTTTGCTATTGAAAAGAAAAGTAGTATTGTGAATTACTCAGAAAGACATTTTTAGTTATTTTTTAAAAGACTTGCCTATCCTTTCTTCCTTTTTAGCTCCAGAGTACATATTTGAAAAACATGGTTTGCCCTAAAAGCTAAAGTAATGTCCTTTAGAAATTTCTAGTATACTGCAAATACCAATGCTACACATTACTAGTATAATTACAAATTAACTTGAGAAATACTAATCTTATGGGAAGCTACCTTGCTTTGTTTCTCAAAATGTAGAGACATTGATTTATTGGTCTTCTATCAACAATTCTTATTTAGACAGGCACAGTTGTTTCTGTACCTTAAAAGTGAGAGGTACTTGGAAGCCAGTGAAGTATAAATTCAATAAAACTGAAAGAAGCTGGTCTACCCATACTTAGACCCTTGCATGCCCTTTATACAGTGAAGAAATTAAAGGCAGACATTATTTTCCTTTTTGAAAACATCACCAGTATCCACTAAATATAAGACTTCTTAGTCTTTTCTGCAATTAGAAAGTAATGAAGGTGTTTTGGCAGGGTCAGGAGATGAGTTTAATAGATAAAATGAACTTAGAAAAGCATGTTCTATAGACATGTAGTACTGACTATTCTCTGTTTATGAAGTGATACCATAGAATTAAACCTCAATGCTTGCCAGTACCACGTTCTCAGAGTAACCATTTGTGACACCAGGAACATATCCGTGATAGAGCTGATGTAGCAACAATGGGCATTCCCCCTTTTTTCCAGTAGCTTTATGAGAGTCTCCCTAGCTTCAAATCCCAGCTGATGCTCACTGAGCCTTGTGCAGCGAATCTGGCTACTGAGACAAGGAACTGGGCTTCCCGGGGTCTTAGCTGTGGGGTAACCCTGCAGTGCTGAGGTGGGAGAAGCTGCCATAGAAAAGCCTGTGGATTGCAGATAAGGATTTGTGTGCATGACCTAAGAGTAGTGATGGTGAGGAGGAGGACAGATAACCTTTTTTATGAGTCATTATTATTGTCAGACATACATGCTGCCTTATTTACATGAGTTCCCCCCATGACTCCATTTTTAAACTGTTGTTCAGAGAAATTAATTCTCAGGATTTGATCCTAGGCAGTTTGGCCCCAGAATCTGGTCATGGGACTTTGTAGTGAGTTTCTGAATTGTTCTGAGAATGAATAGAAAGAATGGTTAATATAATCATTTGGTACATGAGTATATACCAAATACCAAACACCATTCTAAGCCCTGTACCTACATCAACTCATTAATTCTGACACTAATCCCCTAGAGTGGTGCTTTTATTAGCCTTCTGTCACACTTAGGGAAAAAATGAGACACAGAGAGGTTAAGTAAATTGCCTAAATCAAGTAATTGGCTCTTTTAATAGAGTTAGTATGGGATAAAAACCAGGATTTGAATCCAGGCAGTTATCCCCAGAGAATTCACTCTTAATGACTGTTTTATTACCTCTTGGAGGATGGGTACTCTTTGTGGTGGGTACTGGGCACTGTGATGGAAGGTCAGGATATATATGCTAAGGGGGTCTGCGGGAGTTTTAAGATGAATAGCAGACCTAGAGAGGGAACTACCGGGGAGAAGGAGGATCGAGGTGTCAAGGAGGGGGTGTGGAACGGCAGTCCAACAGGGGACAGCAGCAGCGTGGGGACCGTGGGCCGCCAGGCAGTCCACAGAGCTGCGAGGGGGGAGATGCGCCGCCCCCAACCCGAGTCACCGCCCGGCCTCCCTGGAGCTCCAGCCCCCCATCAAAATCGTGAGGGCGTTGAGCTGGTCAATTCTAAGGTTCTGCAAGGTTGAGAGAGTTTTAAAAGCTATTTAGCCACATTTTCTCAACACCATTTCTAAAACCACAAGAAACTGGGGGCCTTGAGAAGTGTAAGACTCTAAAATGCCTTCCTAATCCTAAAAAAAAAAGATTTATTCAGAGAAATGACATCACCAAAACTCTTTTCCCTTCCGTAGTGCTCTTGTTCAGGGGTCTATAGAAGACTCCGCATCTTGGTTGCATGATCTTGGATTCGTTTCTTATTCTCTTCCTGTCTTTAGTTTTCTCATCTCCATAGCACGAATAATAACATTTATTTACTTTGTAGCTTTGTTGTGAGGATTGAATGTAACAAGATTTGGGACTTTAATGTTCTCTAAAGATATGTAGACGTTTTCCAATATATCTAAATCCAGACTTCCAAGCGCACAGTTTTTGACTAGTACCTATCACTTTCTGAGACTTCTTTAATTCTAACACCAGAAATTGACTTTCTTTTCAGGGTATCTTCTATTTGTACATCAAAAGAGTTTTGTTTTGTTTTTTTCTAATCACTTAATCATTTTGATCCCCGTGCATAATCTCTACATACAAGTCTGTGGAAACAACATCTACACTGCCCTCCAGTCCTGGGGAGATTCTAGACTCATTCACTAGTGAAAGCTTATCTTTCAAACCCTTGGTGCTCGATATTCATACTCTGCCTCAGCAAAACTATAACTTTATATATGTAAATAGGTGATATATATTTAAATAAACTATAACTGTAATATATATTTATATCTTAATATATACTTTTATATATAAATATAATTTATATATTATCATATAGTCACTTATCATATATCATATGCCAAATATATAATTTATACATATATGTATTAATGTCATACAATTTGTATATATTATTATCATATATAAGATGAGGTTTTTTTGTGGCCACTTGGGAAATTTGAAATAACGTATGTTAAATCTGAAAAACAGACAGCAAAAAGTGGAAAGTGTAATAACACAAAGTACCATACAAAGAGTTAATTGACAATTGGAACTGAAGGGGCTATAAAGAAATCAGGCGTCTAGTGGACAGTAAGTTATTGTAATCAAGACATGGACTCTTGAGTCAGAACAACCATACCCAAAAGCCCATTGTTGTCTATATCACCTTAGAGAATTCAACCTCTTCTCTCTGTTTATTCATCTGTAAAATGAAGACAATGTTAGTATGTACCAACTTCACAGGATTATTGTGAGGATTATTTAACTGAATACATGTAAAGCCTCCAATAGTATGTGTCATACATACACAGAACATGTTCAGTAAGTGTCAGATATTCTTATTAAATCTTTGAAGTCTAGTTAATGACTTTCTTATTTTATAAAACATTCTTTTTGGCTTGAGTAAGAGCTTATTCACTAAATTTACTTGAAATTTTTGAAACAGTGGAAATTAAGGGAAATAAGTTAGAAAAATAATTGGAAGTCTTATTTCTCCATTTAAAAACAATTGTTGTCATTTTATACTTTTTTTTTCTACATAAAAAGTAACTTTTTTTTTTGGCCCAGAACCTTCCCTTTGTTATGGGCTACATGAATGAAAGGAAAGAGCCTTTTTATAAGATACTTTTCTCTGGAGAAGTCTCAGGAAGAATTACTTTGTGGCACATCCCTGATGTTCCTGTATCCAAGTTTGATGGTTCTCCCAGAGGTAAGACAATCTCTGTGTCTAAACACATGTCTTCTGATAACTAGTTTATAATTACCTCGGTGTTTTTCTAAGTTGAGTAACAGGTGGTTACAAATAAGAACAATTTTCTGGTATGCCACTATGCATTAGATGCCAACATAAAAGTTGGTATAAACATAATGCTTATAGATTTTATACAGCAATACAAATAATAAAATTTAAATTAGCATCAATTCAACATGAGTGATGTTTTATTGAAATGAAATGATTCTCTGCAGTGTGAATATAGGATAACTTGATACACCATATTTATGTTTGAATTTGTCATGTCCATATCCTATACCCTTTTCCAACCAAATTCCCTATTGGGATTATTAGAGCTGTTTGAAACTGCAAGCACAGACATAAACTTAGGCACGAAAACATTTGACAATTTGAACAATTAGATGATTTGGCATTTGCTTATTTTAATTATTTTTAGAATACAAAACTGAGATCATCAAAGTAACCGTTATTGTGGAGAACTTTCAAACTCCTGAGGTGAGGTATTCCAAACTGAGGAACCTGTCTAGCTCTTTTCCCCTTATTCCAAAATCAGTGAGTCACTGGGAATCATGGTCTGGGGAACAGCAGAAATACAGCCATCAAAAATTGAATTTCTAAGCACAAGTTCTCATTAGTTAACAAGTTCACTGGCATAACTCCCTGTCCCAAATGTTTCGGAATGGTACAAATGGACCTAGATTATCAAGAAATGGGTCTCAAGACATAGACTTTGAACTTGGTACAGTGTGTGGAAAAGTTTCCTACAAGTTAAATTTTAAGAATTACAAAGTATACCATACCCAGTGTTCGTGGTGGCTCTAGGTTTCTCATGTCTGTTCTTCCAAGTATCAGAATTAAGCATCTAATCAATCTGCTTTATAAGTGGAATCCTGGATGTGTATGATGACTCTTGGTGCCAGTCTAAGGTTTGGGGCGGTATGTGTGCTGCAAGGTCAAGAAGGCTCTTTCATACTAGTTGGCTTTCACTTGCTGTCTTTGTTCTGTGTGCCAAGGCTCTCTCACTTCCTGAGCTACCTGAGGCCCAGTTCACATGCTTGAGTGGTCAGATATGTAAAATGATAACCAGTGAGTGCTCTTAGAACCAATAAGATAACATTTTGAGTGAAGACTATGGCAGGAGAACTTTTTGCCTGTAGCTCACTATTAGGATGGGAAAAGAGTCTCTGTGTACCCCAAGGGATGTTGTCTTGATAATATTTTCCATATATATGATGAATTTATTAGCCAATCCTTTTTTGTGTTTTTCCTTTTAGAGATAACAATAACTACCACCTGGACCCTTCAAGATAATTTTGATAAACATCATACCATGTCACAAAGTATTATTGACCACTTGTATGGGTCTGAAGATGGGGCTGGAGCTGCAGTCGTCACTTCATCAGAGTATGTTCCGAGTCTCGATAAACTGATATGTGGCTATGAAGACGGGACAATTTTCATTACACAGGCTTTGAATGCTGCCAAAGCAGGACTTCTAGAAGGAGGTTCTTTATTAAAAGGTCGTTGAATTTTATTTGACCCTACTTATTTAATTTACCTAAGCTTCAACTTTAACAAGCTGCATTAAGAAGATTTCTGAAGCTTAAGCAATTTGCTGGCATTTTCTGATAATATGTACAAATTTTGTAGTCTTTGGCTATTATAGGCAATGTAGAATTAACTATATTTACACTTATACATAGGTATATCTACAGTATTAATTCCCAGAAGTAGAATTACTGAATCAATATTTATATGTATTTTTAATTTTGAAAATACATCTAAAAATGTTCTCCAAAGCACATACCTCAATATGCATGTGTGTCCACTAACAGCCTATGAGAATGCCTTTTTCCTTAAACCTTAGCCAACTTTGTGCTATTAAACTTTTTAATATTTGCCAATCAGGAGAAAAATATCTTCCTATTTTAATTTTTTGTTCTCCTTTACTGAAATGTAAATATGTTCATATACATCTTTGTACACTGTAACAGTGAATAATTATTAAATAAGCCCATTATGCAGCAGTCTTATATAAGGGAAGTTATTGAGACTTGGGGCTGTGTAGATAAATCTGTATACCATTTTTTTATTGTATGGATCCTACTAGACAGTAAGGTCCTTAAGGGTAAAGATCAAATTTCAGAGCTTTTTTTTAAAAAAATCTTGTTACATTACCTGCTATTGTTCTCAGGTTATTTTGGTTACTTATTAAGTGTTACTAATTTGTGATTTAGGGATTTACTGAAAGAGAGTGAATAGCAGTGAACCTAAGAGAAGTAAAATACTGCTATATTGCTTGGTAGCTGCTGTTAAAAGTTAGTGAAAAGTTAGCATTTTGTATCTAGGCTTGTCTATCTTATCCAGAAAATAAGCAAAAGCCTACATTTGACTTGAGCATCTGAATTAATATTCACCTTGGTTTACCAGGGGATATAAAATGAGGATGTGCCTGATGGAATTAGAGGTAACTAATGATTATTTAATAGAAGTAATAATGATTCTTTGGGACTCATTTTCAATTTTAATAAAGGGAGTATGTGGCCGATGGTCCTCTCCAAATATTTTAGGGTTAGCTAATGAGGAAAAAAGCAGTGTGGAAACTCTCAGTAGCCCTTGTTTTAGTACATCTGTGGTGTGAAATCCCCAGATTCCTACCGAGTGCCAGAGCTAAGGAATTGTGGGCATAATCTTACGTATTCCACACAGCAGTCATGTTTTTCAGATGCAGTACCTGTGCCTTAAAGGCAAAAAGCAACTTGTTCATAGTGACAAATCTACTAAATGATAGGTCCAGAAAAACAAATATAAATTTGTTTAACAGCATAGCTATGCTATTAAACATTAATGTTGTGCTTTTTAACAGGTGGGTTCAAGTCACGGAATCTCTCTGAGCCTCAGATACTTTATCTGTAAAATGAAGAGGTAGAACTAGGCAATCCCTAATATTTTTTAAAGTAAAAATGTTCAGTGAAACTTTTCTTTTATAATAGACTTGGTCATATTAATTTAAAGGACAGCAGTAATGTTCTGAGATTATTTTTGTATAGGCAAAATGTATGAATTGATCACACTTTTAGAACAGCATTTGCTACTTTGTGGCCTGAAATTGCTAACTTGCTAACATCCTTAAAGAATTGGTAGACTTTGAACAACCAGCCTTAGTGCTTTACCGAAACCAAGACCAGGCTTACAACCAGGCACTTGCCCTTTGAGGTGGTCCAAGAGTTGTTCATTAATTTTCTTAGCCAACTCCCTAGCTTTAATTACATGTAGTTTCCTTAAATTAAAACATTTAGAAAATAAAATCTCAGGACTATTTTTTGAAAAAAAAAAAAACTTTTCATTATTTGGTATTTTGCTGTTTTCCAGATTCCCTTCCTCATAAAGTTCTCAAAGGCCATCATCAAAGTGTTACTTCATTACTTTACCCACATGGTTGCTCTTCAAAATCAGACCAAAGTTGGCTGGTGTCTGGGGACCAGGACTCATGTGTCATCTTGTGGGATATCTTTACTGAAGAAATTTTGCATAAGTTCTTTTTGGAAGCTGGTCCAGTAACAAGTCTTTTGATATCACCAGAGAACTTCAGAGTAAGTTAAGACAAAGAATAATATATAACACATAGAGTTATATAACATTACAGAATGTTTAAAGACGTAAGGAAAAATAACTCATATTCCCACAGATAAGAAAGAGTTCTATGTAATACAACTGGATGGTTTTTATGAATTCCTTTCTAATTTTTACATATGTATTTTACTGTTATTACAACTTACACAAATAATTTGTTCCAAAAGATTTTATCAAATCTTGACTTTACAAAAGCCTTGTAATTCTCCTTAGTTATATATCTTTTCTTTTTTATCCCTAGTTCTATATCTTAATTTTTAATGGAACTATCTCTTCATTTTTAATAAAGGCAATAGACACTCAAGTAAAAACAATTCAAATATATAAGAATTTCTAAATTAGAAATTAACTTTTGCCTTCAACAATTTTCTTTCATAATAATACTGATACTTTCTTTGTCTTACATAGACTTGTATTTGCTTTTTCATTTATTTATCAAATAATGAGCTTTAACAAATTTTTGAGCAACTACCTTGTGCTGAGCAAAAGGAAATACTTTGAGATATAATTTTCTCCTTATTACATCTGCAATGTCACCTTAAATTTAGCCTCCATGAAGCTGACATCTTTGTTAAAATATGAACAACCAGTTTTTGAAATGTAAGTCAGTTGACTGACCTTTAAAAATTATTTTTCTATAGCAATAAAACGAGAAATCAGCTCCAAAGTAAACTCAGTATAAACTTACACTGTTTTTTTGTAGTAAGACATAATGAAAGGAATATTTCAGCAGCACAAATGATTAAACAAAACAGTGAAACAAAGTGAAGTGACTTTTACAAAAGAAACTTCCATGTGGTGATTTGGGATGCCTTAATATGTGTTTTATTCCTAAAGACCCCTCATTTTTATTCAACAATTTTTTTCTCTTAGCTCAGGACAGTAGTCCAAGTCAGTTCCACTCCTGACCCCTTTTACTTCTGCCTCAGTCATGGATGATTTAACTCTAAGGATCCTCAGTCATGGATGATTTAACTCTAAGGATCCAGGACCTATTCAAGCCAAGTCAAATAAAAAGGGAGTTTACTGAAAGGGCATAAGAAGCAATTCTATAGGCATCCAAGACAAAAACACTGTAGCAAGGATCCAGGGGAGTTGGACTTCAATTTAGAAACCAAGGTTACTCTTCGATTCCTCTACCCTAAAAGAAGCAGCTTTTCTGTAATTGTTCCTTTCTCTTTTGTCTTATGACTTCTTTTAGCTTTACAATTTTAAATTCCTAGAAAGATAATCTGACTGGCCTAGTGTGGGTCTCTAGTGTATGTCAACTCCTGGCCGTAAGATCTGCGTCCATGTGTTGTGTGCATGTTTAGGTGTATGTGTGTGTAAGTCTCCTGAAGTATGTTGGGCTGTCCGTTCTAGAGCCTGTGTGTTGGGAAGGTTCTCTAAGAGGTAGTTGTGGGGAGGCCATTAATGCCATCGTCCCTATTCTACAAGTCCAGGCTCCCCATCTATCATACGTGCCATTCTGTGATTTTTTTTCCCTAGGAATTCTGTAGTCTCCTTAAAAAGAACTAGGAAAAAAATCACATGCTCCCCAATGCCCCACAGAAAGAAGTCAGTGATGGGCACCAGAAGATTCTCAAGAGACCCCAATGATGCTGTAAAAACAGCAGCTGAAACTTTGGCTAGATGCCATAGTGAAAGTCGGAGCATCCACATAGCAAAGTGGTTAGAAAAGAATCAGAGAGGGTAGAAGAACCACTATCCCGCCTCCACCTCCCCGACCCTGACTCATGGGCTAATGCATGGCCTGGAGGTGAGGCACAGACCTGCCCTGTAAAGTCCTTCCAGATTAACCTTAGCAGCACTCAGCATGGATGGTCCTAAACTGTGTTCAAGGTAACCACATGCTGACTTTTTTTAAAGTCCTTTAAGTATCTTTGTCCTGTGAGTCTATTTTTAGTCCTTGTGTCTTTCAAGCTGTACATTCAGTTGGAACTATCTAATGCTTACCTCTTTTAGATTGTGTCTACACTAAGTTTCCTGTTTGGATTAAAATCTGTATAGTTCTGGGAACAGCACCAAATCACATTCTGAGGCTCTAAGTGGAAAATATCAGCTCATGATACTCTCGGGCCTAAGCTTGTGTCTACAAATAGCTTCTTTTTGTGGCAACAAATTAGTTCTGGGGTTTATTTTGTTGTGCATTATTTCCGATGTCTGCCTCACTGCCTGAATTTGCTGAGTGTTGGTCAAGTCCTTGATTTATCTTCTAAGATTTGGCCTGGAATTCTCCTTTTTCTCTTGTGTATCTTGACCTTCCTAATAAGTTGTTGAATTTCAGATCTGCTTAGTGTTTAAAGCACCCCCATAACCCCATACAGTGTTTTGTGATGATGTGCTCTAGAAACCAGAAATGTCATTTTGTAAATGGAGTTTTAACAAAAATTTTTTATGTTACTAAGGGGGAAAAAATCTGATATAACTTTAAAGGAAGCATTTGACTATTTACTTACAAAGAATGCTGGTTTTTTTTTTTCCACAGCTGAGAAGTGACCAGGTAATCTGCTGCGTGTGCAGTGACCATTCTGTGGCTCTCCTTCATCTCGAGGGGAAGAGGTGCCTCCTGCGTGCCCGGAAGCACCTTTTCCCTGTGAGGATGATAAAGTGGCACCCGGTTGAGAATTTTTTAATTGTCGGATGTTCAGATGATTCTATTTACATCTGGGAAATTGAAACAGGTAAATTGAAATTTTACCCTTTCTCATATCCCTTATATGTTGATGCATCCAAGCATTTGGCTGGGTGGAAAGTTCCAGAGAAGATGGAGTGATGACCTCACCTGCTTTAACCTTTGGTTGGACTGCATTTAATGGCTTTGGTTGAAGAAGTGTGTGGAAAATAAAGCACAGAGCCCAAGTCAGATCCTGACCAACTGATGATTAGCTGACAGAGCACTGCACAGGAATGAGCTGGATATTTCTGGAAGCTATAAATAAAAACATAAGTTATCTACTTTAATTATTAACAAGAGAGAAATTTAGTGTCCTACTAGTCTCAAATTATCATTAAATTCTGCCCTCTTCAGCATACCTGCAGTCTCAGCAACATTTTGAGCTAATTGATGATCAGTAATAATGGAAAATAATTAATTACAAAACTCCAAAAAGTTGAGTCAGGGAAACTGAATACTGAGTGGCTCAGTTGAACTTTGGATGTCAGAGCATAGAGAATGTACAGTCTGAACTTCAAAAATGTTTTTAAAGTTTTACATGTAACTTAAGATTGAGAGCAACACATTTCAAGCAAATGCTGGAAACCTATCAAATAAGTCAAGGTAATTAATGACTGTGAGTCAGGGGAGTGAGCTTGAAAGTATATTTCACTGAAGCCATTGCACGATTTCTATTGATTAGTCAGTGGTGGTTTTATGTTGTGTGTTATTAACAGACTGGACAGTTTATAATATCATAATTTTGAGCCATACTTCACCAAAATAATTGCTATTTCCTTTACATTTGACTTCCCTGCGTTAAAGATGATGGCTAATGCACTGGTGTAGAGAGGGTGCCGTGCAATACTGTCTTACATTTATACCTTGCTTGACAGCTTTGATAGGCTTTCACGCTCATTTCCCATTAGATTATCACAACTTGTAGGGTAGGTGGAAGAGGTATTACTCTTCATTCTATTGATGAGGAATTTGTAGCTCTGATTTGTAAATTTGCAAGACTGCACAACTAATAACTACTTATCCAGTATGAGGGCCCCCATTGTTCTGTGCACAATATATTCAACATCAGGAGACTTTTAGAATTCTTAAGTAATTTACCAACCTGAGTGACCATTGAGTATAATAGACAAAATAGATTCTAAAGACTGAGCTTTCTCCAGGCCTTGCTAAAGAAGGCTGGCCTTGAGCAAGTAACTTGGCTTCACTGCATGTCAATGTCCTCATCTGTGAAATGGGAGTAATCGTATTGCTTTCCTGTTAGGATTAAATTAACTAATATCCACAATGCTTGTAAAGAGCCTGATAGGTCCTAAGGCCTTAGTTATAGTTAACTATTACTACTGTTACCAAAGAATGCAGTAAGATCTTGACTTCTGCTTATGGAATGTGATTCTGTAAAACAAATGTACTTATAAATGTGTGCAATTGCATATTTTCAATTGTGAAATTGTGAATACTTGCTAATCGTATTTCTCCTAGAAAATAGAATCTAGCAAAAATAAAGAAATAATGGGCACTCACAAGTGTTTATTATTCCATTGCCCTATCAGGATCCTTTTCAGGCTATGCAACTTTTCATTTATATATTTTTTGATAGGGTGGCCAGTAAAGGCGGGAGGCCAAACCACTAGTACTTCTTAAAACTATATCTATTCCTACATTGCATTTAAATTTTGCATTTCATTTTATAATCCCCAAATACATAATCAAATGTTGTAGAATATTTGAAAAATACAGAGAAATATAAAGAAAAACAAGTAATCCTATCCTACCACCTAAAGATAACTGCTATTAATATTGTGGTCTACTTTTTGTCAGACATCTTTCTATGTCAATAAATAGATGTCTATATCGCATTTCATTCATGGTCCTGGTAGGAAATTGAATTTAACCCAGGTTAATGAAGGGTCAAATGAAGAGACTTTAATGAGAGACCTATTTATAGGGGTGTGGATGGGGATTAGGGACCAGACAAGGGATGAATAGTGAGGCTCACTGGTAGTATCAGCTTTTACCACCTCTAGAGCTGAGCAACAAGAAAAGAAAATAGTGTTACTAGAACCCAGTTTGAGCTGAAGCCAAGGAGAAGTGGTTATTCCCAAGTCATGGAGGAGAAACAGCTCCACCGGAAATGCAGGACTGAGACAAAGAGTTGGCAGAAATTCTTTTCTCCCTCCTTCTTCAGTCACCTTCACTAGTTTGATCCAACTGTAAGTCAGAGGAGAAGGACGTTCAATCATAGACATCAACCGGGGGCACAGAGCAGGGCACAAAGGGTGGCATAGTGGCCATTATGGACACACATACTTTAACTCAGGAATCTCTTATAGTTGGTAATTTATATTGCTTCCTATAAAAACATTTGTTTTGGAACTGCTGTATCAAATAATATGTACCTGATTAGTGCCAAATTAACCTATATAATAGTTGTTACAGGTGAGGCTATGAGGCTGTATGTATCTTGATCATCTACATATCAGTAGTTTATAAACAACCTTTACTCAGCCTGAGATACAGCTTATGATGGGTGAAAATATTACTAATGATTATATCAATGTCTCCACATTTGTGATGTGACTCTTTGCTTTTCCAAAGCCTCCTGCCATTGACATATGACTTCATTGAGCTCCACAACACTGTGCAAGTGGCTGACAGCTTAACTTTCCTCACCACATTCGTTCCTTCTGATTAAGTTTATGTTGTTCCTTTTAGGCTGTGTCTGGTATTTGCTTTGTTTTGGATGTCCTTTAACCTCAGCAATTCCAATTTTGTTTAAAATTTAATGAGCTACTTTTTCTTTCCCAAGCTGGGTTTCATCTGGCTAAGATATTTCTATCATGTTTACTGTACTTGATTTCTATTTCTTCCTTTTCCTGTAAAGGTGGGGAAATTCAGGATCAGGAAACTTCCATTTATAGTCTCATAAAGCTAGGGGGAAGAAATACTAGCTAAGACCAAAATAATTAGGCTGAAAAGAGGTCTGTGAGTGTATAGAATATGCTTGTTCACTGATGTGCCTGGCACATGAATAAATGAATAAATGGAAGAACTAACCCAAATTTTGTTGAATATCAGTAGATTGAGTATAAATGGATATGAGTAGATTGAGTACAAATGAGTTCACCTTAACACTGGCCAATTGTGGCGGCTTTTAGATCATGACTACCCAACTGTAGGTAGATCCTTAGCATTCTCCTCCAAACCTCTTCTAGGGTTTCTGGAGTTCATAGGGCATGTCTCACTTCCTTGGGTAAAACTGTATTATCTACTCCAGCCAAATTTTCCTGGTTTATTCCATTTAGCATTGCTAAAATGTTCAAACTTAAGTTCCATGTGTGAACAAACCTATTCTCTGCTCCATTTCTCCAGAACTCTGCCTCCTCTAACAATATGAACAAGAAATAAATTGGCACTAAAGCATTTATCAGGTCTTTCAGTACTAGAGCAACTCTAGAGCTCGTAGAGAGAAAATAGGAGGTGTCGGTGGGGTAAGGATTTAAAAGAAAGGGGTCTAGAAAGAAAAAACAATTACTTTGAAGACAAAGTAATTAACTCTCAACTGTGCCAAAAGCCTGCCATGGTGGAAGGTTGGGGGTTGGGGTCTAGGTCAGTCCCTGTGCCACCTTCCCCCAAGTGTGAAGGATAGGACATGAGACTTCTTCAGTTTTTCACAAACACTTCATTACAACCTATTCTTGCTTTATTCATAAGATTTACTTATTATTTATTTATCCATTTTGGTAGAATGTGTAAGCATATTCTCTAGCCATGCACCCGTCATGCCTATTTTTATCTAGAAATCGTTAAGAAGTTTCTTTCTGTGACAGGTGGCATGGACACCTATATGCCAAGGTAAAGTTTGGAAACATAGGTGGGCACACCCATCCCATGGGAGAGGCAAAGAACCAAAGTAGAGATGCGTTTATGTGACCGTGGTCTAGCTAAAAACGCAGCACTGCCAGGTTGGGAGTGATGAGGGCCTGTAGTTCAGCTTATTGATTTACTGCATGTCCCATGATGTTTAGGCCTGATTAGGGAAGGAAAAAATTGGAGATGTCATTTTGATTAATATTTGAGCTCCCACAGTGTGTTTGGCACTGACATCTCTGGGCGGCTTTGTCCCCCTCATTGCTGGGAGACACAATAGGGATAATGTAATACTGATTTTTTTCCCTTAAATACACACCAGAAATAAATCTCAGCGTGGATCTCATTATTCTTTTAAGAGTTGAATTTAAAATAGTTCTGAGGACTTTTCTGTTTACAGTACTGGATTTACATGGCAGAAAACTTGTGTAATGAATTTCTTGTGTGTTATTAATATTAAAGGTCTTCTGTTATTATTATTATTGAAGGTCTTCCGTTAAGCTTATGGCCTGTGTTGTGAAATATGCCATTCTAAACAACTGAATTTTTTGTGGGAAAAAGAAATCTTACTTGCTTGAAAATAAAACATTTCTTGATAAGAAAGGTCAGAAAAACTTTTTCTGCAAGGACTGGATAGCAAATATTCTCAGCTTTGTGGGCCATATGATCTGCATCACACCTACTGAATTCTACCCTGTGGGACAGGAGAAGCCAAAGACAATATGTAAAAGAATGGGGGAGTCAGTGTTCCAATAAAACTTTATTACAAAAGTAGGCAGCAGGCTGGATTTATAGACTTCTACTAATGATGATAGTTTTTTTTAAAAGGTCATTATTTTCATAATAACCCATTCTAAAGCAGTTTATAATTTTTAGTCCATTATACCTTACTGACCCTGTATGGTTATACCCATTTTGCTGGTGAGGAAATGGAGCACAGATTTTCTGTATGAAGATCTGTAGGCTAGGTGTTGACCTGCGCTAAGATGTGTCTCTTTCTTTCCTTTTGGTGTGTTTTCCACTGTACTGTGCAACAGGAACACCTCTTGTAGATGGAGGTCAGCTTTTTGAGACTGTCAAGCAGGGAATTAGATAAGAAGAGCTCTGAGAAGAGAAGAAATGGCTACCAGAAAACCTGCTAATGCTCTCCTGTAGAAGGTCTCCGACTATCTCTCGGGGCTTGGCTCTCAAGTTACACACAGTTCTAACAGCTCTGCTCATCTGATTTCCCAGATGATGGATTAGAAACAACAAATTGCAACTGGGGAGACTGTTAGTGGCAGGCACTCTGACAGCAGAAGTGACAGCTGACAGGAAGGGAAGAGAGGCACAACTATGAATCACTGCTCAAGGCAGTCTTTCCGCTGCTCAGGAAGCTCTTAGATATGCCTGCATGAGTTATGGGCAGCTTGCTGCCAGTTTGCTTACTGTGACTCCTGCTGAGGAGCTGGGCTTTCTCCTTCCCAGGCACTCTTGGCTTCAGGAGAATATTTGAAGGTGTTACAGCCCCAGTGGATTTCAGACCTGAGGACTCTCAGAAACTGCTTGGGGCCTGGCATTCAAGGGAACTGAATGAAGTCTTTGGCCAATGAATGGGCAGAACATAGGGGCTACGTCTGTCTGTTCATTTCTTCCTGTTTCTGTTTAGGTAATGCGAGCTTTGTGACCTTGAGCAGAAAGCTTTACTTCTGTAGTCTGGTTTGTGGACCCATCCTCTGGCTATGACAAAGTTTCTATGGGAAAACACATTCTGAGTTCTAAAACAGCCCTCTATGAACAGACCACTGGAACAAAGCCTATGCATATGAAATCAAAGAAGTAAGGATTAAGATAATACACCTCAGAGTTATTTTCACCACAGGTGTTAATCTTTCTGTCTCTTAATTTCTTTTTCTTACTTAAATTAGTAGCAGTTAGCTAAGAAAATTATTCAGTCTACTACAATGCCATATAAATCAAGCATTTGTTTTTCTGTGGTTTCAAAGTACATAGTCTTAAAAAGAAAATAAAAAAAAAATAGAACTATTAGGAAAGGTAAGATGAGGTTTGTCAAGTAATACCAGTAGGCCATATTTTTATAAAACATCCAGTTTAACTTTCCATCTTTCACTGTAAATCTGCTTTTGCTTTAATTGTTTAGGGTGAGGGATATATAGATACATATAAGACACAGTTTTCCAGAAATATGCAGGCATACTTTTCCCCAATAGAATAGAATTATGCAGTTAAACTCTTACTTTGCCACTCCAAAATGTCACACGTCACTACGTGAGAGGAAATTTTCCAGTCCACAAGTTTTACTTTGTTGCCCTCTTTTATAATATAGAGTGCTTAAAATGAAAGTGTAAAAATTTCACTACTGACCAACTCTACCATTCTGAGAGACACTTTTACTTGTATTCTCATCAAGGTCACCCAGTTGTAGATACAGTGGTAAAGTTATGTTGTGTCCTTGTCCACATAATCAGAGTATGACTTTCATTGTATTTGCGTTAAAGGTAGGGTTTTTTTTGTATGTGACATCTGGCAGGTCATAGGCTCTCCAGTATGTTATTTTCTCAAAGCCACATTATTCTGTTGTGGTAGATTACAGATGGATCCCTCTTGCGATGATTGTTTTTTGAAAAGAAAAATAAGATACATTAAAGTACAGGGTGGGAATTTGCTCTATATCACCTTTTCTAAGCCCTTTTCTTCTTTACTGTAATAATCACTGATGCTATTACTCAACATGTATTTTTAGTTTACTGCCTATTATTTGAATCTTTATTTCTTCCTCCTCAGCCACTACTTTGTAGTTTGAGACTTTGATTCATGTGTGTGTGTGTGTGTGTGTGTGTGTGTGTGTGTGTACATGAGCATGCACATGCATACACATGTGTATATGAACTTGTCTGTAGTTTAACTACTAAATATTTGCACACTTGTCAGAGTTTATAATGTCTTGAGTAGGAATTAGTGTTCAGAGGGGTGATGACCGTGAGCCCTGGGTTTGAATTCTTATTCTAGCCTTTTCAATCAATATTACCCCAGTCAACTTTTAACTCTTCAAAGACTCACCATCTCCTAATGGCAGTTAGCACTGGATAAACATTAAATTATTTATTATAAATCCTTCCTGTATTACCATGCCAGTTTGCACTTAAAGTTTCACTGTCCCTGTCACCTATCTCCCCATCTCCATTCTAGTTAAGCACAACAATTGTTTCTTGTTCCGAGGAAATGCATACCACTCTGAAGTACACTAGAATTATCACATACGGCTTTCTTCCTTAAAGAACTTTCAACATAATCAGGGAAAATTTGTACCTCTGAAACAATTTGAAAAATGTAAGACAACATATAAGAAAATAGTATGTGGAGTATGCTCAAGTGCCCAAATGTACTGATGAGTATTCTGGGCTCTTTGCTGGAGGTGGGGATGAGGGTAAATTAGCGTGGGGGGCATTTTTGTTACTTGCTCTCATACAACAATGTACTTACAATTTCAGGGTTAATGTCTGTCCTCCTCACTAGTCTAGAAACACCAGGAGGGCAAAAATTGTGGCTGTCTTATTCTACTGTTCTGTTCCCAAAAGTTAGCATAACACCTGACACATTGGAAGAAATCAACAGATACTTGTTGAATTTAGTTGAAAATTTAAAAAATATTTAGCTTCCATAATCATATATCATTACATTTCTTTCATTATATCATTATATTATTCTTTCCTAATGTGTCAAACTAGTATTATTGCTTAGAATTTAAAGACAGAAGATTCTGCCACTGTTAATCTGTTCATTCTTTGGCAAATTACTAAATTGATCAGAGGTTTAGTTTCCTAATGTGGTAATGATACTTAACACAATGTTGCAGAAAAGATGTGATTAGTTACTATATGTGAGAATACTGGCTTTATTTTTATTAGCTACATATGTGTATGTGTATCACATGATTGCTGTAATAAAAAAGAAATCAGATCAGAAAAAGAAAAATAGATTAGTGAGAATTCATAAAAATTATAACTTTTGTGTTTCAAAGGCATTATGAAGAATGTGAAGACAGCCTACAGAATGGGAAAAATATTTATGAGTTGTGTATCTGATAAGGGTTTAATATGCAGAATATATAAAGAACACTAAGTACTCAAAAAGGCAACCCAACTTTAAAATGGACAAAGGACTTGAATAGATATTTTTTTCAAAAAAGATGAGCAAATTGCCAAAAAGCATATGGAAAGATTATTGACATTATTAGCCATCAGGGAAATGCAAATCAAAGTCACAGTGATTTCATATTCACTAGGATGCTTATAATAAGAAAAATGGCAAATAAGTTTTGTGAAGGATGTAGAGAAATAGGGAATACACATATATAATATAAATATATATAAAATTACATATATATAATATAAATACATTTTATACAATATAAATTGGTACAGCTACTGTAGAAAACAGTCGGACAGTACTTCAAAAGTTAAACATAGGACTACAGTATGAACCAGCAATTCCACTCCTAAGTGTATCCCAAGAGGAAATGAAAATATATGTTCACACAGAAACTAGTACACAAATGTTCATAGGAATGTTATCTGTAATAGCCAAAAGGTAAAAATAACCCAAATGTCTGTCAATAGATAAATGGATAAACAAATTAAAGTACCTAAAAGGAATGCAGTATTGATAGATGCTATAATATGAATGAACCTTGAAAACATTATGCTAAGTGAAAGATACCAGACACAAAAGGTCACATATTGTATGAGTCCTTTTATAGAAGATACCCAGAATAAGCAAACCCATAGAGATAGAAAGCAGATTAGTGGTTGCCAGGAGAAGAGGGGAGGGAAGTGTGGGACGTGATTACTTCAGGGGTATGGGATATTCTTCAAGGATAATGAAAAGTTTTGAAACTAGACAGAGTTAGTGTTTGCATAGCATTGTTAATGCACTAAATACCACTGAAGTATACACTTTGAAATGGTCCATGTTATGTCAATTTGAAGTCAATAAAAAGAAAAAACAGAAACAGAAAATACAAAGACATTTTACTTATTTATTTATTTAAAAAAATTTTTATTAAGGTATTATTGATATACACTCTTATGAAGGTTTCACATAAAAAAAACAATATGGTTACTACATTTACCCATATTATCAAGTCCCCACCCATACCCCAATGGAGTCACTGTCCATCACTGTTCTAAGATGCCACAGATTCACTATTTGCCTTCTCTGTGCTACACTGTTTTCCCCGTGATCCCCCACACCATGTGCACTTAACATAATACCCCTCAATCCCCTTCTCCCTCCTTTCCCACCCACCTTCCCACACCCCTCCCCTTTGGTAACCACTAGGTCCTTCTTGGAGTCTGTGAGAGTGCTGCTATTTTGTTCCTTCAGTTTTGCTTCGTTGTTATACTATACAAATGAAGGAAATCATTTGGCATTTGTCTTTCTCCACCTGGCTTATTTCACTGAGCATAATATCCTCCAGCTCCATCCATGTTGTTGCAAATGGTAGGAGTTGTTTCTTTCTTATGGCTAAATAGTATTCCATTGTATATATTTATCACATCTTCTTTATCCATTCATCTACTGATGGGCACTTAGGTTGCTTCCATATCTTGGCTATTGTAAAAAGTGCTATGATAAACATAGGGGTGCATATGTCTTTTTGAATCTGAGAGATTGTATTTTGGGGTAAATTGCAACGAGTGGGATTCCCAGGTCAAATGGTATTTCTATTTTTAGTTTTTTGAGGAACCTCCATATTTCTTTCCACAATGGTTGCACTAGATTACATTCCCACCAGCAGTGTAGGAGGATCCCCCTTTCTCCGCATCCTCACCAGCATTTGTTGTTCTTAGTCTTTTCGATGCTGGCCATCCTTACGGGTATAAGGTCATATCTCAGTGTGGTTCTAATTTGCATTTCCCTGATGATTAGTGATGGTGGAGCATCTTTTCATGTGTCTGTTGGCCATCTGAATTTCTTCTTTAGAGAACTATCTCTTCATATCCTCTGCCCATTTTTTAATCGGGTTATTTGCTTTTTGGGTATTGAGCCATGTGAGTCCTTTATATATTTTGGATGTTAACACCTTGTCAGATATGTCATTTACAAATATGTTCTCCCATACTTTAGGATGCCACTTTGTTCTGTTGATGGTGTCCTTTGCCATGCAGAAACTGTTTAGTGTGATGTAGTCCCATGTGTTCATTTTTGCTTTTGTTTCCCTTGTTCAAGATTCGTTCAGGAAGAAGTTGCTCATGCTTATATTCAGGAGACGTTTGCCTATGTTGTCTTCTAAGAGTTTTATGGTTTCATGACTTACATTCAGGTCTTTGATCCATTTCAAGTTTACTTTTGTGTATGGTGTTAAACAATAATCCAGTTTCATCCTCTTGCATGTAGCTGTCCAATTTTGCCAACACCAGCTGTTGAAGAGGCTGTCATTTCCCTATTCTATGTCCATGGCTCCTTTATCATATATTGACCATATATGCTTGGGTTTATATCAGGGCTCTCTAGTCTGTTCCGCTGGTCTGTGGCTCTGTTCTTTTGCCAGTACCAAATTGTCTTGATTACTGTGGCTTTGCAGTAGAGCTTGAAGTTGGGGAGCATAATCCTCCCAGCTTCATTCTTCCTTCTCAGGATTGCTTTGGCTATTCAGGGTCTTTTGTGGTTCCATATGAATATTAAAATGATTTTCTCTAGTTTGTTGAAGAATGCTTTTGGTATTTTGATAGGAATTGCATTGTATCTGTAGATTGCTTTAGGCAGGATGGCCATTTTGAGGATGTGTTTCCATTTATTGGTATCTTTAATTTCTCTCATGAGTGCCTTGTAGTTTTCAGAGTATAGTTCTTTCACTTCCTTGGTTAGGTTTATTCCTAGGTATTTTATTCTTTTTCATGCAATTGTGAATGGAATTGTTTTCCTGATTTCTCTTTCTGCTAGTTCATCGTTAGTGTATAGGAATGCAACAGATTTCTATGTATTAATTTTGTATCCTGCAATTTTGCTGAATTCAGATATTAGACCTAGTAGTTTTGGAGTGGATTATTATTTAGGGTTTTTTATGTACAATATCATGTCATCTGCAAACAGGGACAGTTTAACTTCTTCCTTGCCAATCTGGATGCCTTTTATTTCTTTTTGTTGTCTGATTGCCATGGCTAGGACCACCAGTACTATGTTGAATAGAAGTGGGGAGAGTGAGCATCCTTGTCTTGTTCCCGATCTTAAAGGAAAAGCTTTCAGCTGCTTGCTGTTAAGTATAATGTTGGCTGTGGGTTTGTCATATATGGCCTTTATTATGTTGAGGTACTTGTCCTCTATGCCCATTTTGTTGAGAGTTTTTATCATGAATGGTTGTTGAATTTTGTCGAATGCTTTTTCAGCATCAATGAAGATGATCATGTGGTTTTTGTCCTTTTTGTTGATGTGGTGGATGATGTTGATGGATTTTTTAATGTTGTACTATCCTTGCATCCCTGGAATAAATTCCACTTGATCATGATGGATGATCCTCTTCATGTATTTTTGAATTTGGTTTGCTAATATTTTGTTGAGTATTTTTGCATGTATGTTCATCAGGGATATTGGTCTGTAATTTTCTTTTTTTGTGGTGTCTTTGCCTCATTTTGGTATTAGAGTGATGCTGGCCTGATAGAATGAGTTTGGAAGTATTCCCTCTTCTTCTGCTCTTTGGAAAATCTTAAGGAGGATGGGTTTTAGGTCTTCACTAAATGTTTGATAAAATTCAGTGGAGAAGCCATCTGGTCCAGGTGTTTTGTTCTTAGGTAGTTTTTTGATTACCAGTTCAATTTCATTGCTGGTAAATGGTCTGTTCAGATTTTCTGTTTCTTTCTGGGTCAGCCTTGGAAGGTTGTATTTTTCTAGAAATTTGTCCATTTCTTCTACATTATCCAGTTTGTTAGCATATAATTTTTCATAGTGTTCTCTAATAATTCTTTGTATTTCTGTGGTGTCCATAGTGATTTTTCTTTTCTCATTTCTGACTCTGTTTATGTGAGTAGACTCTCTTTTTTTCTTGTTAAGTCTGGCTAGGGGTTTATCTATTTTGTTTATTTCCTTGAAGAATCAGCTCCTGCTTTCATTGATTCTATTGTTTTATTCTTCTTGATTTTATTTATTTCTGCTCTAATCTTTATTATGTCCCTCATTCTACTGACTTTGGGCCTCATTTGTTCTTCTTTTCCTAGTTTCATTAACTGTGAGTTTAGACTGCTCATATGGGATTGTTCTTCTTTCCTGAGGTTGGCCTGTATTGCTATATACTTTCTTCTTACCACAGCCTTCACTGCGTCCCACAGATTTTGTGGTGTTGAATTATTGTTGTCATTTGTCTCCATATATTGCTTGATCTCTGTTTTTATTTGGTCATTGATCCATTGGTTATATTTAGGAGCATGTTGTGAAGCCTTCATGTGTTTGTGGGATTTTTCATTTTCTTTGCATAATTTATCTCTAGTTTCATACCTTTGTTGTCTGAGATACTGTTTGGTACAATTTCAATCTTTTTGAATTTACCGAGGCTCTTTTTGTGGCCTAGTATATGATCTATTCTTGAAAATGTTCCATGTGCACTTGAGAAGAATGTGTATTCTACTGCTTTTGGGTGTAGCATTCTGTAGATATCTGTTAGGTCCATTTGTTCTAGTGTGTTGTTCAGTGCCTCTGTCTCCTTACTTATTTTCTGTCTTGTTGATCTGTCCTTCAGAGTTAGTGGAGTGTTGAAGTCTCCTAGAATGAATGCATTGCATTCTATTTCCCCCTTTAATTCTGTTAGTATTTGTTTCACATATGTAGGTGGTCCTGTGTTGGGTGCATAGATATTTATAATGGTTATATCTTCTTCTTGGATTGATCCCTTCATCATTATATAATGTCCTTCTTTGTCTCTTGTTATTTTCTTTGTTTTGAAGTCTATTTTGTCTGATACAAATACTGCAACTCCTGCTTTTTTCTCCCTATTAGTGGAATGAAATATCTTTTTCCTTCCCTTCACTTTCAGTCTGTGTATGTCTTTGGGTTTGAATTGAGTCTCTTATAGGCAGCTTTTAGATGGGTCTTGTTTTGCTATCCATTCAGTGACTCTATGTCTTTTGATTGGTGCATTCAGTCCATTTACATTTAGGGTGATTATCGATAGGTATGTACTTATTGCCATTGCAGGCTTTAGATTCGTGTATTATCAAAGGTTCAAGATTAACTTCCTTACTATGTAAGAGTCTGACTTAACTCACTTAATATGCTATTACACACACAATCTAAAGGTTCTTTTTTCTCCCTCCTCCATTCTTTTTATATTAGGTATCATTCTGTACTCTTTTTCTTTCCCTTGATTGACTTTGGGTATAGATAATTTAATTTTGCATTTGCTTAGTAATTAGGTTTTTTACTTTCTTTATTGTGGTTTTATTCCCTCTGGTGACAGCTATTAAACCTTAGGAACACTTCCATCTATAGCCGTCCCTCCAAAGTACAGTGTAGAGATGGTTTTTGGGTGGTAAATGCTCTCAGCTTTTGCTTATCTGGAAATTATTTAATCCCTCCTTCAAATTTAAATGATAATCTTGCCAGATAAAGTATTCTTGGTTTGAGGCCCTTCTGCTTCATTGCATTAAATACATCATGCTACTCCCTTCTGGCCTGTAAGGTTTCTGCTGAGACATCTGATGATAGCCTGATGGGCTTTTTTTTGTATGTGATCTTATTTCTCCCTCTGGCTGCTTTTAATAGTCTGTCCTTATCCTTGATCTTTGCCATTTTAGTTACTATATGTCTTGATGTTGTCTTCCTTGGGTCCCTTGTATTGGGAGGTCTGTGCACTTCCATGGCCTGAGAGACTGTGTCCTTCCCCAGATTGGGGAAGTTTTCAGCAATTACCTCCTCAAAGACAGTTTTTATCCCTTTTTCTCTCTCTTCTTCTTTTGGTACCCCTATAATGTGAATATTGTTCCATTTGGATTGGTCACACAGTTCTCTTAATATTCTTTCATTTTTAGAGATCCTTTTTTCTGTCTCAGCTTCTTTGTATTCCTCTTCTCTAGTTTCTATTTCATTTATCATCTCCTCCACCGTATCTAATCTGCTTTTAATTCCCTCCATTGTCCTCTTCAATGTTTGGATGTCCGACCAGAATTCATTCCTGAGTTCTTGAATATTTTTCTGTACCTCCGTGAGCATGTTAATGATTTTTATTTTGAAATCCCTTTCAGGAAGATTCATGAGGTTGATGTCATTTGAATCCTTGTCAATAGTTGTATTCATAATTTACTTTGAACCAGGTTCCTTTGGTGTTTCATATTTGTATATGGCACCCTCTTGTGCCCAGAAGTTCTACTCTCTGGAGCTGCTCAGCCCCTAAAGGAATGTTAAGGGTCACAGGGGAGTGGTATTGGTGCCTTGCGGGAGGAAAGAGCTGTTTCCTGCTTCCCAGCTGCTATGCCTGTCTCTACTGCCTGAACCAGTGGGCCAAGCACACAGCTATAAGCCTCTATGCTTTGTGTTTGTAGTTGCTGTAGATGGGTCGTCCCTCTGGCTGGCCTAATGCCAGGGTATGGTTTGCCTGTTTGCGAGCCAGGTGGGGCTGGCCGAGAGAAAGGCACAGTAGGCTGCCTGTCACGGAGGGGGTCCTTGGAGCTGTGTAGCCACCCAAGGAGCTGGAGCACCTGAGGATCGTGAAAGCTCCCAACCTGCTGGGCAGAGTGCACCCAGACAATTTTGTCTACCTGTCCTTTCTCCTGAGCAGTAAGCTCTGTGCAATCCTTTCCCCTTTAGCATCCCTCTTGCTGTTAGGAAGTCTCTAAGACTGCCCACCTTTCTTTTGTCTCAGAGTAGCACAATATGGATCCCTGCTTTCCACAAATGGTTTGAATCTCTGTCTCTCCAGGAATTCTGCCTGTCTTAGCTTTCCAACTCCGTAATCACGAGAGTACCATGCAAGCACCATGAAATACAGGTTTGTGCTCCCAGCGCAGATCTCCAGAGCTAGGTATTTAGCAGTCCCAGGCCTCCACTCCCTCCCCGCTCTGTTTCTCTTCCTCCCGCCAGTGAGCTAGGCTGGGGGTAGGGCTTGGGTCCTGCCTGGTCATGACTTTGGTACGTTACCCTGTTCCATGAGGTTTATTCTTTTCTCCAGGTGTATGCAGTTTGGTGCAGTCCTCTTTCCTGTTGCTCTTTCAGGATTAGTTGTATTGTAACTATATTTTCATATTATATGCAATTTTAGAAGGAAGCCTCTGTCTCACCTCTTATGCTGCCATCTTTACAAAGACATTTTAAACAGCAGTATAATGAATAGAATGCCAACATTTGTAGATAATCATTAATGGTTGGTGCATTACACTTCAGTATTTTATTCTATGTAGAGACACACATATTATTTTTATATTAAGAAAGTCTTTTATAAGGTGTTGTGCTATTATTAACTCATTATGTTAATTGTCAATGTAACAACTGGGAGCTATGATGGGAAGCTTCAGGGAGCCATTTCCCTTCATTGGCTTCATAATCCACTAGTTCCTTTTTAAGGGACTCTAAATTAAATTAATGATTTCCATTTTGTATGTAGGGAACACTTCATACCAATATCAGTAATACTTGTGACTGTTCAACAAGAGCCATCAGAGATATTTTCATATCACATTACAGTTGCCACCAATATCTCAAAGTATCACTTATGTTTATCAGGGCCATAAACTTTAAGACACACTACTAGCTCTTGTTATTTTATATATTAATAAAGCATATGTTTGTTTTTAAAAATATTTTCATAATCATAGTTGAGTATAATTGATATCCTTTATAATCCTATGTATTTCATTTCCAACATGATAAACCAGTGTTGTGAGAAATGGTTCATTGGCTTTCCCTGATGAAAGGATTCATGGCATGTAAAATAGTTAAGAACTCCTTAAACAATTTTTAATGTGGAGTGTGTTGAATTACTCAATAGTAGCAGTGCAATTGGGGAATATAGGTCAGTATCTACCATTATATTTTAAATATCAGAACAAAAATAGGATAATAATGAAGAGTTTAACCTTATTTTCAACTGCAGTGAATCCAGCAATTAAGAGTACATCACTGAAGAGAAGCATATGAGTCTCATTTTATAGCTTCTTTTACTTCAGTGTAAGGCCTTGTTAGGCACTTTTACATGCATGTGTGCGCACGCACACACACACACACACACATGAATGCATGCATCCCCCCCACAAACACTATAGTAGTGTTCCATAATTCCATTAGTGAACATGGCTGCTCTGTGGCTCCTCCTTAGCGTGACGCCTTCTGCCAGAATTTTATGTGGATACTTGGAACATTTGTGAGTTTCACAGCTGCCCTGTTTGGTGAAATAAACCAAAAGAAGCCATCTGCCCCTCCCCAGGCTGCCTTCTTTCAATTCCCTACAACTTCCCAGCAGCCAGCTGCCACAGAAACTATTGGAAAGCAAGACTCAGTGGACTGTAATGATTGTTATTCTCTGGGAAAGTAGGTTCTCAGATTTGGCTAAGAGATAAAAGATATCGGATGCATTTGATTCATCTTAGTGTATCAATAATATACAACTTCTACCTTTAATTTACTTGTTAGGTTCTGATGAGAAAGGTCTTTTGTATTTCTAGGGATGAATCAGGTGAAAACAAATCCAAAGGTTAAGTCCTTGGCTTGTGAGTGGTGAGCAGAGAATTTGACTGTGGGAACATTGTCAGATTTTACCCTGTATGCTACAAAAAGTTTTCACTGCTAATCTCAGGCTTGTAAAAAAAAAAAAAAAGCATGGATTGGCCCACTATTTTCCTCAGTTCTTTTCACATTCAAATCAAGTGCAAGTGGACTCCATTCCATTCTAGGCCCTTGTTCTGGGGAGACGGGGCTTCTTTCAGCCTCTTGGAAGCATCTGAGTACCAAGTAAAAAGCTCTGAAAACAGAAGTTGTTTTCTTTTTTTAATTAGTTTTTGGTAAAGCAAAAAACAAGGTTTAATTCACATGAGTTATTTAAGTGTGAATATTCTTTTTTCGCTGCAGAAATATGGCATGTTTCATTACTGTTTGCTCTCTTGGACTTTGCTTAGCTATTATTCTATCTATCTGTCTATCTATCTATCTATCTATCTATCTATCTATCATCTATCTATCATCTATCTCTGTATCTATCTATATATCTATGTATCTATCTATCATCTATCTCTGTATCTATCTATGTATCTATGTATCTATGTTTCTATCTATCTATCTATCCATCTTTCTATCTATCATCTATCTTACCTCTTCAAAATCTGAGAAATCTAAAAACCCTGTGGAACTAAATGTTTTGGATAAGGAAAGGTGGGCTTCTATTACCTTTCTCTGTCATTCTCACTGAAGTAGTTGTTAGTTTTCTATCACATGCTATCTATATACCCTGTGTCTTTGTTTCCTTTCTTCCTATTTATTTAATACATTTTAATCTGGCTTCTGCCTACACTATTCCAATGAACTGTTCTTCTTGAGGTTACCTCATTGCCGATGTCATTCTCTGGGTGGCAGGTACTTGATTTGTCTGCAGTCAATGTCCTCTCTCTCCTCCCTCTGCCTTGCATGATATCACCTTCTCATGATGGTCAGTAGCCCCTCTTTTTCAGGTTGTCCTGCTGCATGCTCTCTCTATATTATTCCCTCAGTGTATTTCTCTTTTGGTTTTGTTTTCCTTGGGATATCTCATCAACACAGATGTTTTTTGTTGTGGTGGTGGTAAAACATACATAACATAAAATTAGCTATTTTAACTATTTTTAAGTACACTGCTTAGAGACCTCTATCTCCAGAACTTTTTCATCTTCCCAAAGTGAAACTTTGTACCTTTTAAAGAATAAGTCCTCATTCCTTCCTCCCCTCAACCCTTGGCAACCACCATTCTATTTTCTGTCTCTCTGAATTTGACTACTCAGGTACCACATATAAGTGGAATCATACAGTATTTGTCCTTTGTGACTGACTCATTTCAGTTAGCATGTCCTCAGGGTTCATCTGTGTTATAGTATGTTTCAGAGTACACTCTCTTTTAAAGGCTGTATAATGTTCCATTGTTGTTTTCTAATTCATAATTGGGTGGGACAATGGCAGATACCAGAAAACCTATCTATGTTCCTGTAAGACTCCTGGGGTATAAGGTATATGCAACTACCTACAAACCACCTAGAGGAAGAGGCAGCAGATTAAAAACTACAGAAATCACGATGGTGGTGAGAAGAATAGGATAAAGTGCTCTAGCTAAGGAAGAAGAAAAAGGAAATGGTTCTATAGAATTAAGAGTCCACCAAAGACCATTGGCTATCTAAGGAAACTAGCCTTCCATCAAAGTCCTGATCAATAATTCCAAAGGACATTACTGTTTCTTCACCCCATACTATCAATGATGTCTAGTGATGAACTCAGATTATTTGAAAGATCAACCATGTGCTACATTTACTTTGTAAGTTTCCAAAAACACAGAATTATATATTTCAGAGGTATCAAAAACATATAAAAGTAAATTGATTTAGGGGCAGATGGATTGGGATCTTTATCATCTTTTTATGAACTTTGAAATCTTCCCTAACTGATTACCTTGTCAAACTCTTTCTTCAGTTCTCCTCCGTATTGCTAGCCAAACATCATGTACTTTAAACTCAGCCTGAACATGCCTGTCCCCGAGGTCTATGGTGGAAATGCAACTCCACTGCACGGGATTACTGCCCTTTCTAGCTTTTTAGTCAAAACACCTTCCTTAATCACCCTGCAATCACAGACACACAAATACCCTGTAACTTACCCTTTTGGGACCTCTTTTTTTTTTTTGTGCCTTGTTGCATTGTTTTTAGAATTAAATGAGATGCATATTAAGTGCTAAGCAAAACACTTAGTATTTAAAAATAATTGATGGTAGCTGCTGGTAATTTTGATGATGATGATGATAAAGAGGAGGAGAAAAAAATTTATCTTACATTTGATTCCTTCTGAGATAACTGAGAGCTTTAAAGGGATTTTGTTTTGATGTGGTGTATGATTGTTCAGTCCCAGCTGTTCAGTGCATTTCTTCATGGTTCCTGATACTCAGAGCAAGAGGGTCGGAGGAGGGATCATAGAAAAGTATGAAACATCTTGCCAGCCTTCAAATTTGTTTTTATGACTTTATGCATTTATACATTTAGTTATTTATTTTGTTTAAGAAGCAGGACTTTCACATATAAAATAGTGAAAAAAGAATAAAAAACTTGAGGTCTATATCTGTGATACAAAGTAAAATCACTGTCCTTTAAGCCCTAGTTGTTCTAGCTTTCTACTGCTGCATAACAAATTACCACAAATTTAGCAGCTTAAAGAAACACCTATTTATTAGCTTACAGTTCTGTAAATAAGAAATCCAGGTGAGTTAAATTAGATTTTCTGCTTAGGGTCTCACAATGCTGAATTCAAGGTTTAGTCAACTGATCTCTCAACTGGAGGCTCTGGAGAATTCACTTCCAAGCTTATTCAGTCCTTGGATGAATTTAGTTCTTTACAGTTGTAGGTCTGAGGTCCTTGCTGGCTGTTGTCCAGCTGTCACT
Source organism: Manis pentadactyla (assembly GCF_030020395.1). NCBI lineage: Eukaryota > Metazoa > Chordata > Mammalia > Pholidota > Manidae > Manis > Manis pentadactyla. The sequence continues at coordinate 102,492,379 of NC_080029.1, read as the reverse complement.
CTTAACTCCTGGCTTCTGAAGTAAGATGGAGTAAAATTCTCTGGTCCTTGTACATGGCTTCCTCCATCTTCATAAGCACCAATGACACTTAGGATCCTACTTATGCTTTAAATCTCTCCAACTTCCTCTTCTTCCACCAGCTGGAGAAAACTCTCTGCTTTTAAAAACTAACCTAATGAGGCCTGACCCACCTGAATAGTCTACCTATTTCAAAGTCAACTAATTAGAAATCTTAATAATATCTTCAGTGTTCCTGTTTGCTGCGTAACAACATAATCACTGAAATGCTCTCCATTCACAGGGGAAGTAATCACATAACAAAGAGTGTCACTGGGGATTTTTCTTAGAATTCTGCCTATCGTATTGATATCCTGGTAGGATAGTTTCTGGAGGTTCTCATATATAGCTCCAGTGGGGAAGGGTGTTCCTGGCCCATGGTGAGTTTCCTACGAATCCAGTGAAACTGAAGAAGGTCAAGGGAAGAGAGCTTGTTGGGAGAAAGGCTTTACTTTCTTACAGTGCTTAGCATCGCTGCCCGGGCCCAGCTCCATCTGTCTCCACCAGCCATGGCTCATGCTCTCCCTCCCTGCCTGCCCCTTGCAGTAAGAACTCCGTGTGTGTGGGTCCTTGATGACTGACTGGCACCAGACCAGTTAGGTACCAGGAATGGAGGGGAACAGAGAATGGCCATTTTCTCTCCACCCCTTGCCTCCAAGTCTCTGCAGTGGTAAACAACTATTGATATGTAAATGGACTAAGGCTAGGCAGGAGATTCTGGAAATTCTTCCATTTACCTCACATCATGGGTGAGTGAGTCCAAGAAATGGAAAAGTGAAGAAATGGGAGAAGCATTTTGGGTCATTAGATATAGGAACAGGGAATGAAATTTTACTTAGGGCCCTTGGGGAGCCAGGACTGTAAGGAAGGTACAGTGAACATTGGTGCTTTCAACATGACCCTGACATGCCTGCTGGAGCTTTGGTCAGCCATTATGTGCTGAAGGGAAACCACTGTCATGTCCCATCAGAAAATTGATGGCAGTTTAAGTTTTTTTTTCCTCCCAGCTGCGTTGTATTCCCCCTTTCTCAAAAAAGAGACTCCATATGATTTTACTCCCCTCTGACCAGCATCTTATTCAGGATTCTATACCCAATTTTTTCTTTCCTAATACTCTTCCCCTTTCCAGGCAAAATTCCATATCAACTCAGCCAGATGTTTATCTAATTGAATTAATTGACACTAGATGTGAATACACGATAGAATCAAACATTTTCCAGGATACTATAGCCCCTAAGTAATTTAACCTTCAACCAAGAGCATGAGAGAAAAAAAAATCTATATTTGAAATATTTTAAAATTAAAAAATAAGCATGCCTAGTGTAAAAGTCTCAAACAATACAGAGCAAATGACATTTTGCAGTATAGTTTTAATGTTTTGTATATAATAGATAATTATAAACTTAAATATATTCTTCACATAATAATATAGAAACACTTCTCTATAAATATTCACCTCTTAAATTAGTTGTAAATTGTATCAAGTTTTAGAGGAAGATTCAAAATTAAAATTTAGTCATAGTAGATTCTATGATGTTATCACATGTTTAAGAAGGAGTATTTAATAAATACCTTATCAAGAAAACTCTGGTTTAAAAGTTGGTTAAAATTAATGCATTATTTGTATTCCTTATATATCCCAGCAACTTTAAACCTCTGTGTGTTTCGATCTGTTTTTTTATTTCACCCCACCTCCACCCCTTTATTCTGTTTTTCTGGAGGTGAGTGGTCAGAATTAGATGTGAGAGTTGAGTGTGCCCAGCTAATAAATGCCAGTGTTGCTCTGAATGTGCTGGAGGCAGCGGCAGAGCTGGGGTTAAGGTCATGGTGGTCAGATCTTTGTAAAAATGTATTCTCTGTACCCTTAAGGTATAGAAGGTTGACGTGAAGCCAATCATGAGTTTGTTATCACCTTTATATAGAACAAAATAAGCCACATCTTTGACAATCTGTTTTACAACTGAATTTGTTATATTCATGTATACTTAGGAAAGAAGGTATGTGCCCTTATGCCTAATTTGATATTTTCAGATGCATTCCTTTTCCTCACCCTTTCATTATTTTCTCATTAGGCAAGTTTGATACCTCCAGGATCCCCTGTGCCTGGTCAGAACCCCTGTCAGTTATACATTTTCTAAAGTAAGATGCAGTAACTGTGAAATGGTTTTGTTAGGAAGGGGTCACCAGGTCGATCTCCATACAGTTATGTGAAAAGGCAATGAACTTCATGTGTAACTGAAAATAAATGATAAATGTTACATCACACATAGTGGTCAAATTCCTTGATACATGGAATTTGATTATAACTATCAGTCAGCTGTTTTTTTTAATTCATTTTGTTATCATTAATCTACAATTACATGAAGAGCATTATGTTTACTAGACTCCCCCTTCACCAAGTCTCCCCCACTAACCCCATTACAGTCACTGTCCATCAGCATAGTAAGATGTTGTAGATTCACTACTTGTCTTCTCTGTGTTGCACATCCCTCCCTATGCCGCCCTCCACATTATACATGCTAGTTGTAAGGCCCCTTTATTTTTCCCCGCCCTTATCCCTCCCTTCCCACCCATCCTCCCCAGTCCCTTTCCCTTTGGTAACTGTTAGTCCATTCTTGGGTTCTGTGATTCTGCTGCTGTTTTGTTCCTTCAGTTTTTCTTTGTTCTTATACTCAACATGAGTGAAATCATTTGGTACTTGTCTTTCTCTGCCTGGCTTATTTCACTAAGCATAATACCCTCTAGCTCCATCCATGTTGTTGCAAATGGTAGGATTTGTTTTCTTCTTATGCCTGAATAATATTCCATTGCGTATAAGTACCACATCTTCTTTATCCATTCATCTACTGATGGACACTTAAGTTGCTTCCCTTTCTTGGCTAGTGTAAATAGTGCTGTGATAAACATAAGGGTGCAATCTCTCTTTTTCAAACTGGGCTGCTGCATTCTTAGGGTAAATTCCTAGAAGAGGAATTCCTGGGTCAAATGGTATTTCTATTTTGAGCTTTTTGAAGAGCCTCCATACTGCTTTCCACAATGGTTGAACTAATTTACATTTGCACCAGCAGTGAAGGAGGGTTCCCCTTTCTCCACATCCTCACCAACATTTGTTGTTGTTTGTCTTTTGGATGGTGTTGATCCTTACTGGTGTGAGGTGATATCCCACTGTGGTTTTAATTTGCATTTCTCTGATGACTAGCAATATGGAGCATCTTTTCATGTGTCTGTTGGCCATCTGAATTTCTTCTTTAGAGAACTGTCTTCTCAGCTCCACTGCCCATTTTTTAATTGGATTATTTGCTTTTTGTTTGTTGAGGTGTGTGAGCTCTTTATATATTTTGGATGTCAGCCCTTTATCAGATCTGTCATTTATGAATATATTCTCCCATACTGTAGGATACCGTTTTGTTCCATTGATGGTGTCCTTTGCTGTACAGAAGCTTTTCAGCTTGATATAGTCCCACTTGTTCATTTTTGCTTTTGTTTCCCTTGCCTGGGGAGATATGTTCATGAAGAAGTCACTCATGTTTATGTCCAAGAGATTTTTGCCTATGGTTTTTTCTAAGAGTAGCTGTTTTTTAAGCTACTCAGCTGTTTTTTAAGACCTGATTTTATGAATATGACTACTAAATTTGGTAGTGAGGCTGGACATCGTTTTTAGCCTGTTCTGTTTTAAAGAGACTCACTTTGAAATGTCCTCTTAGTCATTGCCCAATATCATGGTGGATTCAGTTAAAATATAAACTGCCTGATGTGGAAAAAAAGGACCTAACTCGATAATGTATCCAATCACATGTTCTTGCTGTTAAGCATTGTTCATGTAAGTACAGCTTATTAGGAATTATTTACCAAACTTTGATTTTTTTCATAATCCCATAATAAGCAGAATCTTTAACTGAAAATGTCTTTTTTTGTAAAACAGATTGTTTACAATGTGTTGGTTTTACAATATCTGTGCTTTTAGTAGGCTGGGAGGATTTTATGTTCCTGTAGTAATACTGTTTCTATAATTTTCTGAGGAAAAATACCATGAATTATATAGTAAATCAATTACTGTCTGAAATTTATTTATGTATAATTGTAGTAAATAAAAGGTTTCTGTGCAATGTGATAAACGCTCATCCACCTTCCACCTGGATATTGTTTTCTTAATTCACTCCTGATCATTTGCAGCTGGATTCAAGTGACCATGATTTTTTGTTTAACCATTTCTTTAGAGATAGTGCTCTTCCTTTTCCACAGACTTAGTGGACCTAACTGTTAAGTTGTAGGATAGAGTTTGTCTGGCTAGGAGCTTAACATACATAATTTCAAGCTATTCAGTAGTTGATAGTCAGCTATGATAGTTTTGTTGATTTTGGAAGGCAAACATTTGTTGGATTTGAAAAAATGTTTAGGTAGAGACAGTACATAATAAAAATCAGCAAATTCCAAGAGAAATAAAATCTAGGGAGCAAATTTTGGCCGTGTGGAAGGAAATTAAAAAGCAATACTACTGCTTCTTCCCTTTCTTTATGTAAATACTCAAGTCTGTTAACATCTAGAAGGCCTGTTTTGTCACCTAAAAGTGTTCTCTTTACCCTCTGCTTTGCTTGTCTGCCGTAAGGTAGCATCTTTTGTGTTACATGCCTTGCTTTAATGTAGCTTGATACTTCAAAATCAGATTTCATAACAGGCACATCACAAAGTGATCATTTGCCCTACTTGAAAACAAAACAAACAAAACACTGTTAGATGTCCTATCAGTATTGACAATTCTAATGCATTTAAAATGCAGTTGTATTCTAGCAGCATACTGATTCACAAGGGTTTCTGAATCTTCCTCTTTCCCTTTTCTTTATATATGCAGAAACTGCTAAAGGTTTTCTGCTGGTCTCCACGCATCTCACTTCAAATGCTCCTGGAGATGTCATTCTTTCAATAGGATTTAATCCCCACTCATCTGCTAATAATGCTTAGCCTTTGTCTCTCTGCTTGGATCTCTACTTGGAATTCTGTATATTAACTTTGTGCAATCTGTTTGGATGTTATCAAACTTGGCCTTTAGAACAGTAGAAACATCTCCTCTGTCCCCTCTTTATTATGGCCTGTTAGGTAGCCAGAAAGCAGTTAGAAGCCAAGTTAAGCTAGTTTAATCAGAAAGAGGTACTTATTGTAAGGATTCCAAGCAGGAGGTTGGGGTGGTGGGCAGGAGGGGGTGGATAGAAGTAGTCCTTAGGAAGAGACCAAAAACAGAACTACAGTTGAAGTGCTGTCTCTTTCTCTCTCTGTCTTATTCCCTCCCTGTTCTTCTGCCTCCCTAACTCCTTCTGTATTTCCTTCTCTCTCCCTCCCCATCTCTGCCTCTCTATGCATTTTTCTTATTCTTTTCTCTCTGTGGACTAGCACATTCTAATCCTCAGAACATGGGGTAGAAAATGGCTCTTCCACAGATCAAATGAACACGTGATACTCAGAAACTGACTTGCGGTTTTTAATTCCAAATTCTTGGGGCATCAGAAATCACCTGGCAACCACAGCTGAAAGCTAGGACAGGTGTCACGTATGTGAATTCTGTATGTAAATATGCAAATATATTGCATTTTTCAACTTCTGCCACACTGAGAAGTTGGTATGCTGTGAAGTTTACTAAGCATTGTTCATATAAATACAGCTTATTAGGAATTATTTACCAAACTTTGCTACAGGAGAAGGGTAAAATTTAATTTATTCATTCCATGAACAAGTATTGAGTCCTGCTTTTATGAAACTCATAGAATACACACTTGCCAAAAAAAATTTAACATCTGGTAGGGGGGTAGTCCTGAATTTGAGCAAGCAAGTAAAATATACCAATGATAAATGTGTTAAGTTCTGTAAAGGAAAGAAGCTGAGATAGAAATAATGCAAGAGAGAAGAAGAATTTACTTTAGAAAGGCCTCTCTGAGGAGGTGAGATTTTAAGCTAATACTTAAAGAGTGAGATGGAGCTAGTAGGAAAGGATTTGTTTTCAAGGATCTTTGTTAAAAAAATATCTAATTTGTGAACAAGGGAAGGATGAAATGGAGGAAGCAGGGGCGAGAATGTGACTTGTAGGTCAAGGAGTTTGGATTTAATCCCAAGTGTAGCCCAGTAAAAAAATCATTAGCCAGGTTGCTAATGTCATATAATCCATTAAGAAGTATTTATCTAGACTTTAATTTATGCCAGACTTCAATCTGGTGTACTGAGGAGGATTAAAAAGTAAGTCAAATATATAATCTTACTCTGATTTTGATTATAAGTAGCTTGAACAGCAAAGCTCATCGAGAAGGTCCTGCTGTTAGGAAGAAGGCAGCAGGGGCACATGCTGGTCATGTATGTGTCCAGTGACTTCAGGCCTGGGGGTCAGGTGGATCCCAGAGCCACAGAGCCAAGGTTTGTTAAACTGCTCACACGGAGCGTAGAGAGAACCTGTCAGGTGTCACAGGAGGGCTTTCATATAGCATAGCACTCACTGTGTTCCAGAACCTTCTAAGCCTTTTTAAATATTTACTCAATTTCATCCTCCTAGTAACACCTCATATTAACCCCATTGCATAGATGAGGAAACTGAGGCGCAGAAATGTAAAGTGACTTGCCCAAGGCCACACAACTTGTAAGAGTAAATCGAGGTTTCAGGAGCAGGGCTGAGGTCTGCTCCCACCATGCAGTAACAGCTCCAGGCTGTCAGCCTTGACAGGTAAAGAGGACAATGGCTTACACACAGAGTTGCAAAAGAGGTCATAGAGAAAGTTCTGGTTAAAAAAAAATGTGACTAAGTGCTATGGGGGGTTATTGAATTGACGGCGAAAGCAGGATATACAGAAGGAAATAAAGTCAATATGGGACTAGGGCTTTGCAAAGAGGATCTTGGCTGCTCCTTGTGTTTCTGTGCACTGGCTTTTTTGAGGAATAGGCAATCATGGGTCAGTGAAAACCACTTCAAATGCCCACTGGTGCCATATCTTCTTCACTTTCCGTTAGGACTTTAATCTTGTAAGCACTTTTCCTTTGATTGGCTCCATTTTCTAATGTACTATTATGTAGTTTAGGATTAAAACAAATCATATTAAAAGTCATCTTAATAAACTAAGAAATAGAAAAAATGCAAGATAATTACCTATTTACATGGAAAGTATTTTATATAATGAAGATTTTACTTGGGATAGATTTTATTCATTTTTTTGTATAATATCTACTTTGAGGGAGGTAATGATACTGTCAGTTTCAATAGTTATTTAATCGCATACGTCTCTACGTGTTTCCTTAAAATGTTCAGACCAATCCAGATGAAGAGTAAGTGTGTGAATTAACTTGTATTCTTGATGGAACACAGCACAAAAGGAAAAAAAAGGATTTAATTATCATTGAGTTCACTTTGGAAAGCCAAAGTTCTCCTGAAATTGGGAGTTGGATTTAGCAATTTTGTAAACCTTCAATTTCTGATATTTGTTTAATATCAGGAAGCAGTGACTATTCTGTTTCTTGCCAAAGAGAGCCTGTTAGAGGTGCACAAGTACTTCTTGCTGAGCCTCCTTGGAATCACGCCCTCCCTCCTAGGTTACGGTTTTTGCTATAGACTGTCTAACATTTTAAACATATCCCTGAAGTTATGTGAATTCCATAATTTTGGGGAGATATATATACATATATATTAATCTGTATCAGAAGTGATTTATCATGATATATTAATCAGGGTAGACTCAGGAGAGAGAAATAAAACAGTAATTTGAACAGGAAAATTTAATGTTAAGAATTATTAACTATCGCAAAGAAATTGAATATGAGAGATTGCTTAGTAAGAACTAAAGAAAACTCTAAAGAAAATAGGAATGGCAGGCTTAGGGAGCAATAACCCCTGCCTTTGGGGCTGATATAAGCTGCCCAAGGAAGATCCTGACCTTGTTGGGATGTCGTAGCTGTGGCTACTGAATGGTAGAGAAACTGAACTGGGCTGTTGTGGTGCGGTGGAACCCGACAGAAATATGCCTTGTGGGTACTAAGGAAAGCTGTTTGCAGGGAGTTGTCTCGCCGGAGGCGTTTTGTAACAAAGCCACGCAAAGAATGTGCCAAGAGAAGCTGGCACATTGAGAATCCAAAGTACCAACTCATGGTAATTTAGTTGCTGTAAAGGAAAGACATGGAGGAGAAGAGGAGAGAAAGGATCAGGCAGTTATAATCTTCAAATCTATCTACCCATCTAAACATGTAGTGGTATAGAATTATTTCTAATTTCTTATTGTAAGTTTTTAAATTATTAATGTTTCTTAATAGTAGCAGTAAGAATTACCTTTTTCCTTCTTAACAAGTAGTACAGCTACTTCTTTCTCATTTGTAAGAAAGAAATAATATGACATGAAATCTGTATTGAGATTGTATGTCAAGTTAATTTTCCTTAGCGTCTTTAGTAGGATATAGGTTGTTATTTAATATAGTATGAATAATGCAAATGAACTCATAACTTAATGTAAAAGACAGTGGTCACGATTAATTCATATTTACTAAGATTTCACTGAGACTATGGCATTGTATTTTATAAAAACAGTAACTCTTGGTGACTTTTTTTCTGATACTTTTGCTCTGTTTCGTATTTGTTCCTTTTAACTTTAAATTGAACTTGTCAACACTTGAAATTCTGAAACTGGGAGAATGGCAGAGAAGAGGGCAAAAGTTTTTTTTTTCTTTTGTTTTTCTACTAACATAAATATAAGCCAAATGACAGAACAGAAACAATATCAACAAGAACAAAACCCTGGAGTGGCCTTCATTCCACAAGCTCTGGGGACACTTCTGTGAGGGAGGTAGTGACACAGAGCACTATGCTCTTCTTGCCCTGCTCACTTAAGGCACATAGTATTAACCAACAGAAACATTTTAAGCTTGGGAACCCAAGTAAAGAGCCGTACTTCTCTGTTGGGTGTGAGTTGGAACACTAAGGGACAGCACTAAAATATTCCATAGTTGTTTGTTATTGATCACTTGCATACTGTATAATAAGAGATTTTACTGTTAAAGACTATAGAACGCCCTGTTGATTTCAGGAGATGAAAAAACATAAAGAGGAGATGAGCTTTTCAAATCCATAATTTCAGCCTTTGTAAGATGATGATATAAATAATTTAAAGAAAGCTCCCAGGCTGTTTTTGGTTTCAAGAAGATAGTAAGGCATGTTAACTTAAAGATTTGTGCTTTTCTCTTTTGTTGCCTTTTTTTTTTTTTTCCTTTTCATTCTTTCAGAATATTTTGCATAAATTGTTTCTAATCTTGTTTTCCAGGCACTTTGGAAAGACATGAAACGGGGGAAAGAGCAAGAATTATCCTTAATTGTTGTGATGACTCACAGCTTCTTCCATTTGCCTCAGAGACACATAAGCACAAAAGTGTAGAACAGAGATCCTCCAGCTCCTACCAGGTTGGACCAGTACCTGGTCCTGGTCTGCAGGTGGAGTCTTCATGTAAGGTAAGTTCAAATCAAGCTGCTGCCCACAAAGAATGTCAGCAACCTGAGTAAGTAGTAATGCACCTTCAAAAATACATGACAATTAATATGAGCACATAAAAGAACTCAGAGATGATTGCATCTACCAGACGTACCTACCCAGTGATCTTGGGTGAATCAAGGTAACTTTTTGAGTGATTATTATGCTTGGCAAACACCTTTTTGATAAAATTATCTCCTGGCTCATCAACATTGAGCTGATTTTACATTAACCCTTGAATTCTACATGGTTTTCAATGGAGAGGGGTAAATATACCATGGATCCATGTTTTCTTCTCAGTTGAGAGTATCTGACTTCTTTTTAAAATGCTTATTACTAATAACCCAAAGATAGCAGAAAAACTGGATCACTGTATGGACAATTCTCTTGGTATACTCAACATCTCTAGAATCACCAGCTCTTTAGAATTCTAAGCCTCAGTTTAATACACAGTGGTGCAGTGTGTATTTATTTTCATAAACCAAGACAACCAGCTTCACAGAAATTTGGACAAACTTTATTGTTTTTCAGTTCTAAATGTGACCATGGTACTTTAATCTGATTTCTTTAGGGGACTCTTCCATCTTTTTGTGTCTACACCTTCAAGTTAGCCTTTCATTATGTTGATGTAACCATGCCATTTTTATGCATATATCCAATGTATTTTTTCATGTACACATGTTTTCATAATATCAATTTCATTTTAATGGCTACAACATGCTCTATATGGTATATATACTATTACTTATATGAAGTATTTTCAAATATGATGGCTTAATATATAGATTGTTTTTATGTTTCAGTTGTATGAATTAATTACACATCTATGAACCTAATGCTTTTTCATATTCAGTGTTATTTAATAGGACGTTTCCAGAAATGGGCTAAGTCAAATTTTAGCTGATTTTTAATTATATATTTTTAATATTTCCATTATTTTAATGATATTATGAAGACTATTAAAATACCCTTAATAAGAGCTTTAAATAAGACTTTATTTTATCTTATGTGTCTGAATATAATTAGAGAAAAAGGATGTGTCATCTTCAAAAAAGGGCACCTGGCACCTGAGGCTATGCCTCAAAGCTGCAGGGTTGGGGGTAGGGCACCAGTTTGTGATCTTCAGCCTTTTAGGTTTAGAAACTTGATTTAGATTTTATGCAGTGACGCCATGGTTTGCCAGCCTTTTGAGAGCTGAGCCACACTAACTGAACACACAAGAAATGAATATATAAACTAGAATGATAATTCTTTAGTTTACAATGATAAATAAAATTGTAATTCTGTTTATTGTTTAGCACATTCTCATGGTAGCAAAGCAATAGGGAGTTGGGAAGAGGAGGGAGGTGGAGTTATAACAGAGGGTTCTTTGATAGGGTAGAGTCAGAGCTAGCAGTTATTCATTCATTGAGCTGTGAGAGTCGAATGCAGTGTGTCTTCAGGTACTAGCTCCCTTGGTCAAGGCTGATATGCATTGAAAAATTCTTAAATTTTGGATTTCTCTTTTTAAGACTCTATTTAGGCCCTTACTTTTGTTTATACTTTCCTCCTTCAGCTGTTAAAACCAGTGATTAGGCTATAGCTTTTTCTTTTTCTTTTTTTTCTCTTTTAGTCAAATTGTTTTTAGATTTCCCCAACCTGTTTTTCATGTTCTTCACTTGAAAGAGGTCATGTTTTATATGGACAGTGATATCAGTATGATGAAACTTTAATATTCACAACTGAAAATGAAAGGCATAAGATCCTAGTCTCCTAAAACAGGAAATTGAACCACATTTATATGTTAAAAGATTGGGGTAAATAAAGCCCAGTGAATGAGCTCAGCCAACTGACAAACATTCCCATCCTGATGTGGCTTTGTTGCTTTCTATTCAGAATAGAGTGTGGATTTTATAGTGGCAATTATATGCTAGTACAGTTGATGAGAACTTGGAGATGTCTCATGACTTGTGCATGTCAGATGCCTAGAGCCTGTAGGAGCACATCAAATTCATCAAGTGCCTGTTTTACTAGTTTAATTCCCAGAAAGTAAACTGATTGCTATCTCTTTTCAGAGTCTTGGAGGACCTCGGAGCTACCCTTTAGGTAGTGATAGTAGTATATATAGCTTTCATTTTCTTTATATAATTTTGTTTCTTTCTTAACACCAGGAAGCAATATAATGCCAGGGTCTTGTTTTCCTACTCTTAGACTGATTCCAACTTTATTTTCTAATTGCTGCCCTTTACCTTAGATGACTACAGATTACTAATCTTCCTTCTATAGAGTTAGAGAATTGAATTAGATAGTGTTGGATTCTCCCAGAGGAGGACGCCGCCCCAAATCACTCACAGAAGGCGTCTCTTGATGCAACAAGCAAGAGGAATTTATTCAGAGGCCAGCTAGCTGGGGTCCATGCGTTAGCCCAATGCAGCGGGTCTCAACAAGGACCCCAAACACACAAAGCCAGAAGTTTTTATAACATTTTCAAAGGGGCAGTATTTTCTACAGTCACAATACAGTGTTTTTCCATAGACACATAAATTTTCGGCTGACGCCACATCCTGGGGGTCTGGTTAGATAAAATCACTTTCGGAATGTTTAGGGTGGTTCTAGCAAGATAAGCTTAACTGATTGAGGTTAGCTAACTAAAGGTCACTACAATTAACACAGGCTGACTAACTTGTTTTTCAAAGTTCTAGTAATTTTTTCTCCTTCTAGGTTAGAAAATGGTGTTTGAGCCTTTAAGATGGCTGTGCTTATGCTAACTTTTGATTCTTCAGGTTCTACATTTCCCCCACTTCTCTTTAAGGGCATTCCAATCATGGAATGTTTGTATCTTCCTGTTGGGTGAGTGAATGATATTGTTGCTGCAACATTAGTACATGAACGGCACTCACTCTTTCTCTAACAAAAGTTATCAGCCGATTTAATATGCAGGGTCCCAAAGTGAGGAGCAACACAAAGATGAGTAAGGGCCCAGCCAGAGTGGATATCAAGGTCGTAAACCATGGGGACCTAGTGAACCAAGATTCAAATAGCCCTTGGCCGGCTTCTCGTTCTCTCTTTCTCTGGTCTAGCCTCTCCCTAAGCTCTGACATTGAATCTCTTACTACTCCGGAATGGTCTGCATAAAAGCAGCATTCTTCCTTTAAAGCCGCACACAATCCTCCTTCTTTTAGAAACAGCAGATCCAGCCCTCGTCTGTTCTGCAAGACTACTTCAGAGAGGGAAGTCAGAGATTCTTCAAGTTTAGTAATGGATTGCTCTATGGTTTTTAGGTCTTCATCAATAGCTGTCCTTAGTCCCTCATAATGTTGGTTCCCTTGGATAATAGCAGCTGTCCCTGTTCCTACTCCGGCTGCGACTCCTATCCCTAACAACACAGCTAAGGTCAGCGAGACCGGCTCCCTCCTATATCTATGCCTAGGTTCAAATTCAGCTACGAATGAGAGGTCATCATGATACATCAAACTGGGCACCAGCTGAACCATGATACAGAAATCGCGGGAGGAGTTGAAGGCAGAAGTAGAGACACATGGGGTCACTCCAGTGTTACAAGCCCACCACCCTTCGGGAGGAGGGACTAAATACTCATTTTCACCTGAGGAGGTCACAGCTATGGTTTCATTACACAAAGCTTTATGGGTGGGAGGGACTGAACCTAAACATTTTCCTCTTCCAGTTACTTCAGTCAGAGTTAGCTTCTTGTGGCTTCCCCAGCTACAGATCTCGTGACGGGTTGTCCTGTTAAAACTGCCTAACAATCCCAATCCTTCATAATAAGGCGGCCCAGAAGAGAAACACAACCAACAGGATTCAGTAGTGTTAGGGTTGGTGGTATTTAAGACCTGAAAAGCCCCTTCAAGGAGGTTGAGAAGGCGTTGTCCGGTGCCAGGAAAGGAGGTGAGCTGCATTTAGTGGAGCCGGGGCTCCAAACATTATTTCAAAGGGTGTTAGTCTAAAACGGCTGGGGGTGTTTCTAACTCAGAATAAGGCGAAGGGAAGGAGGACCAACCAATCATATAAACCAGTCTCTATGGATAATTTAGTCAGGGTCTCTTTTAGAGTTCTATGCATCCTTTCTACCTGTCCTGAGCTCTGGGGCCTGTATGCACAATGCAATTTCCAATCCGTCCCCAAAATCTTGGCCAATGCCTGACTTACCTGGGCAACAAAGGCAGGGCCGTTGTCGGAGCCAATTACCTTTGGGATTCCAAACCTGGGAAATATTTCTTCAAGGATCTTTTTAGACACCGTCTGAGCTGTCTCAGTTTTGGTGGGGAACGCCTCTGTCCATCCTGAAAATGTGTCTAGGAAAACTAGAAGGTACTTATATCCATACTTAACAGTCTTGATCTCAGTGAAGTCAACTTCCCAGTAAGCTCCTGGGTGATCCCCTCGAAGTCTTTTCCCAGATGTTACTGGATTTTTACTCACATTTACTAATTGGCAGGGAAGACAATTTCTTACAACCTCGTCAGCCAGTTTTCCTAATCCAATAACATGATAAGGGGAGTCTTGAACCAAGGTCTTTAGGTTTTTTGCTCCCAAATGTGTCAATTGATGCAATTGCCTTAAGTATTCTTCTGCCTCTCTCTTAGGCAGGACAACTCTCCCTTTTTCAGACTTGTATATCTCGTGGGGTGAGGAATTTTTAAACCCTAATTTGTTTATACAAGTGAGGTCTTCGGGTGTATACTGGAAGCTCTTAATACAAGTGGCCTCCGGGTACACTTGGAGGGGTAAGATATTCATTCCCTGGGCTGCTTGTTTTGCAGCTTGGTCCGACTTTCTGTTTCCTTGAGCTATTAGAGAGTCGCTTTTTTGATGCCCAGGGCAATGTATTATTGCCACTTCTCTAGGTCTATGGATGGCTTCTAACAAATTTAAAATTTCTTGTTTGTTTTTAACATCTCTCCCTGCAGAAGTCAATAACCCTCTCTGTCTATAAATAGCCCCGTGTATGTGAGCGGTGGCAAAAGCGTATCGGCTGTCGGTATAGACGTTAAGTCTCTTACCTTCTGCCATCTTTAGAGCCTGAGTCAGAGCGACGAGCTCTGCTCGCTGTGCAGAAGTGCCCGTTGGAAGTCCACTGGCCCACACGATTCGGTTATCATCCACTACTGCAGCTCCCGCCATTCTCTTACCATCCATAATGTAACTGCTCCCGTCTGTATACCAAGTCAGGAGTCCTGGTCCTTCTAAAGGCTGATCTTGTAAGTCCTGGTGGGTCCCCGTCTCCTCAGACAGGATTTCCTGGCAGGTATGAAGTACTTCTTTTCCCAAATCGGGGAGCAGAGTAGCTGGGTTTAGGATGGCGGGTGGGGCAAATTCCACACGATCACGATTCAGGAGTAAGGTCTGGTAGTGAGTCATTCTGGCATTTGACATCCATCTTTCGGGTGGTTGCCGGATTATGCTCTCCAACGCATGTGAAGCAACCACAGTGAGTTTTTGTCCCAGTGTTAGTTTGTCAGAATCTTTAACTAGGAGGGCCACAGCTGCTACTACTCTCAGGCAGGCAGGCCACCCACTACTCACGGGGTCTAATTTTTTTGACAGATAGGTGACAGGTCTCTTCCAAGGTCCCCATTGTTGGATCAACACTCCTCGAGCTACTCCACTCCGTTCATCCACGAAAAGGACAAATGGCTTAGTTACGTCTGGCAATGCTAGAGCGTGTGCTGAGAGGAGGGCTTTCTTGATATCATCAAAGGCCTGTTGTTGCTCAGATCCCCAAACAAACGGGGCTGTCCCCTTGGTAAGGGGGTACAGAGCAGTGGCCAAGGAAGCATATCCGGGTATCCACAATCTACAAAACCCCGCTGTCCCCAGAAACTCGCGAACCTGGCATGCTGTAGTGGGGACCGGAATCTGCGTCACAGTCTGCTTCCAGGCTTCAGTAAGCCACCTTTTCCCTTTTCTCAGGGAATATCCCAAATAAATCACTTGTTGTTGGCAGATCTGTGCCTTCTTAGCAGATGCTCTATACCCTAATTTGGCAAGTTCAGTCAAAAGGGCTTCAGTGGCCTCTTGGCAGGTCTCCCGGGTGGGAGTGGCTATCAATAAGTCATCAACATATTGCAGCAAAGTTACCTGTGGGTTTGAAGCTCGGTAGAAAGCCAAGTCCTGATGTAAAGCCTCATCGAAGAGGGTGGGCGAGTTCTTGAATCCTTGTGGCAAACGAGTCCAGGTCAATTGCCCAGTAGTTCTTGTGGTGGGATCTTTCCACTCAAAGGCAAACAGCGGTTGGCTGTTCTGGTGCAAGCGCAGACAAAAGAAAGCATCTTTTAGATCTAAAACTGAATACCAGATGTTTTTTGGGGCCAGGGAGCTTAGTAGGTTATAGGGATTTGGCACGGTGGGGTGAATGTCCTGTGTCTTTTTGTTAACTTCTCTTAAATCTTGTACTGGTCGGTAATCTCCCGTTCCTGCCTTTTTTACAGGCAGCCAGGGGGTGTTCCATGGGGATTGACATTTTACTAATATTCCCTGTTCCATAAGCTTCTGGATATGTGGCCTAATTCCATCCCTGGATTCTTTGCTTATTGGATATTGCCTCACAGTCACTGGCAAAGCTGAAGCTTTTATTTCTATGATTACAGGGGGCTGGTTCTTGGCGAGCCCCATGCCCGCCGTCTCCGCCCAGGCTCCTGGGAATCGGTCGAGCCACTCCTGACTAATTCGGGAGGGCTCTGGTTCCATAAAAAGACAGTATTCGTCTTCCAATCTTATGGTCAGAATACTCAAGTTCAAAGGCTTATTTTTCTGATTAGTCACCAGAGGTTTCTCAGCTTGAAAAGATATTTGGGCTCCTACTTTGGTCAAAATGTCCCTTCCTAACAGGGGCGTAGGGCATTCCGGTATAATGAGGAACGAGTGACTTACTCGTCCTACTCCTAAGTCTACTGCCCTTCGGGTGGTCCATGCATATTGTTTCTGGCCTGTAGCTCCAATCACCCAAGACTTTTTGCCAGAGAGAGGGCCCTTGTCTTTAGTTAATACAGAATGTTGAGCACCGGTGTCTACTAGGAACTCAACGGGTTGCCCCTCCACTTTCAGAGTTATCCTGGGCTCGGGGAGGGGTTCCGAGCCCCGTGCTCTCTAATCTTCGTCTACCAGCAGAGACAACACCTTTTCTGGAGGCTTCTGCAGTGGCTTTTTAGGGCATTCTTTCACCCAATGTCCTTTCTCTTTGCAGTATGCACATTGATCTTTATCCAAAGGAGGCCGGTTGCCCAGGTGCCCTGCCTTACTAGTTCTACCACTAGAGGGCGGGCGTCCCTTACCTTCTACTACTGCGGCCAAGATTTTTGTTAAATTTCTCTCATGCTTCCTATCCCTCTTTTCCTCTTTACTTTCTTTTTCCTTTTCCTTCCTTAATTCCTTCTCTTCCTCAGTCTCTCTCTTATGATAAACTTTCTCAGCTTCTTTCACCAAATCTCTCAATGACAAATCCTGTAAGCCTTCTAGTCTCTGAAGCTTCTTTCTAATATCAGGCGCTGATTGCCCAATAAAGGCAAGAGCCACTGAAGCACTGTGTTCCTCAGAAGTGGGGTCAAAAGGAGTATACCGCCTGAAGGCTTCCATCAGGCGTTCTAAGAACACCGCGGGTGCCTCAGCGGTTCCCTGACTAACCTCTCTTACCTTGGCCAAATTGGTGGGGCGCCTTGCAGCCCCGCGAAGACCTGCCACCAGAGCCTGGCGATAGATGGTTAGTCGCTCCCTACCTTCTGGAGAATTAAAGTCCCAGTTGGGTCTGGTCAGTGGGAACCCCCTTTCTATATCATGAGGGAGTTGCAACGGTCGTCCGTCAGCTCCAGGCACGTTCTTTCGCGCTTCCAGGAGGATCCTTTCTCTTTCTTCCGTGGTGAAGAGTACCTGTAAGAGCTGCTGACAATCATCCCAAGTGGGCTGGTGAGAGAACATCAGGGACTCTATCAGTCCCATTAGTCTCTGCGGTTCCTCTGAAAAAGGAGGGTGGTTAGCTTTCCAATTATATAAATCGGCAGAGGAGAATGGCCAGTATTGCAGAGGTTGGAAAGGTGGGTCTCCTTCCTCCCCGAGAATGGGGGCCCCATAAGACCTGAGGGGAAAAATACCTGATGGGTCCAATGCGGCCCCTCGGCTCCGCCGAGTTCCCTGGGCTGGTCCCGGAGCTGGCCCCGATGCCTCAGTACCAGAGGCTAGAGGCATCGGAGGTGCCGGGGCCGGAGGCACTGGGGCCTCGGCCGCCAGGGCAGAGGCAGAAGGGTAAGGAGGGGGATCATCAACCATGAGCAAGTCTTGAGTGTTAGGGTGTATTTTGGTGGTCTCTTTCCCTTTTCCCTGGGGTTGAGCCTGAGCCAATAAGACTCGAGAGTTCGCTTTCTTTCACACCCAGGGCTTTACCCAGGGCGGTGGATTTTCCACCAATTCTTGCCAGACCACAATGTAGGGCTGCTGATCCAGATGTCCCCGAGTTGAATTCTGGAAAACAACAGCTTTTACTGCAAGCAGAGTGGAGAGGTCAAAAGTCCCCTCCGGGGGCCATCCAACATTAAAAGTGGGCCACTCAGAGGTACAGAAAGTCTGCCACAGCCCTTTTTTTAACTTCTACCAACAAGTCATGCGCCCTTGCTCTCACTTCTGTCCAATGACCTAACGTCAGGCTAAGGGGGGTCATCACGGTCTGTCCCATTGCCAGTATAACAATTATTAGACACGTAAAGGACACATAAAACAGAGACACACAGAGATTAAACACACAGCGGCCGCTTTTTGTCTTCCTCAGATTTCTGACCAAGAACCGGAAGGAATCAGTGGGCTGATACTCTCGGCGCCCAAAAACCAACCCTATCTCATCCGGTTCACTTTTGTGGAAAAACAGATGGGAGGCCACCAGGCGTCCCTGGCCCTCCAAACTCCCCGGGGCGTCCCTCAGGGTTGCAGCCTGCGGTGCTCCAAGTACGTCTACCGACCGCAGTCGCGACCCCTTAAGGGACAGGGACAGCTGCCAGACAGAGGGTACCCTTTTCAGAACTCCGACCGGTCTCACTGAAAAGCAGAACACAGAACACAGACAACTCAAGGCGCCACTAATCTTACCTCTTCCTCCAAGAACGGCTTCGGGAGTGAAGCGGGGTGAGCGCACGATCCCGGACGAGCCCCCAAATGTTGGATTCTCCCAGAGGAGGACGCCGCCCCAAATCACTCACGGAAGGCGTCTCTTGATGCAACAAGCAAGAGGAATTTATTCAGAGGCCAGCTAGCTGGGGTCCATGCGTTAGCCCGATGCAGCGGGTCTCAACAAGGACCCCGAACACACAAAGCCAGAAGTTTTCATAACATTTTCAAAGGGGTAGTATTTTCTACAGTCACAATACAGTGTTTTTTTTTTTTCATAGACACATAAATTTTCGGCTGACGCCTCATCCTGGGGGTCTGATTAGATAAAATCACTTTCGGAATGTTTAGGGTGGTTCTAGCAAGATAAGCTTAACTGATTGAGGTTGGCTAACTAAAGGTCACTACAATTAACACTGGCTGACTAACTTGTTTTTCAAAGTTCTAGTAATTTTTTCTCCTTCTAGGTTAGAAAATGGTGTTTGAGCCTTTAAGATGGCTGTGCTTATGCTAACTTTTGATTCTTCAGGTTCTACAATAGCTCTATCACCTCTTTGTTCTATATCCTATACTTCGACTATTATCAAGCTTACTAGTTAATGGGGAAGCTTATGTTAATGAGAGCTTTTTTTTTTTTTTATTGAAGGGTAGTTGACTCACAGTATTACATTACATTAGTTTCAAGTGTACAACACAGTGATAAAACATTTATATACATAATTCTAGGCTCCATCTATCACCCTACCAAGCTGTTACAATATCTTGACTATATTCCTTATGCTATACATTACATCCCGGTTACTTATTTATTTTACCATTGGAAGTTTGTCCTTTTTGTTTTTTTTGTGAGGGCATCTCTCATATTTATTGATCAAATGGTTGTTAACGACAATAAAATTCTGTATAGGGGAGTCAATGCTCAATGTACAATCATTAATCCACCCCAAGCCTAATTTTCGTCAGTCTCCAATCTTCTGAGGCATAACAAACAAGTTCTTAAATGGAGAACAAATTCTTACATAATGAATAAGTTACATAGTGAACAGTACAAGGGCAGTCATCACAGAAACTTTCGGTTTTGCTCATGCATTATGAACTATAAACAGTCAGTTCAAATATGAATAATGAGAGCTATTTTTATTTATGCTTCTCCTAAGTTCTATCTTTTCCAATTTGTACAGCATATCTTCATTTCATCCACTTATATATAAGCCCTTAATCTTATTTTATTTACAAATTTGATCAGCATGAAATTTCAAAAATGTTTGTAAATTCTCCATTTTCCTTATTGTTAATATAGTAAAATGTTTCATGAGTTTTCATAATAAAAAGTCAGTTTTAAAGAAGATTTGAATCACACTTATTTTGGAGATGGGAAAAATGAGGAATAATAAGCATATGAAATGTAGAAATGTCTAAGGTTAATCTGTATTTCAGGATCTTTTTGTGTGTGTAGTTAGCCAGACACAGGTGAAATGTTCTTGAATGGTAGAATGAATTGTTTAAACAGAAGATAACATAAGATCTATACAGTGTGCTCGTTGTGTTTGGCAATATTTGGGATTTATTAGAATGCTGTATTCACTTTTTCTTTTTGCATTTGAAGACTGCATATAGATTTGGGAAAAGGCTTTAAAGAGAACAGCAAAATACAATAAAATATTTTGAAAATGGGTCCAATTTGAAATGCTAGAAGAGTTGAATTTGTGAAGCTAGACAAAGAAAAATCTTTGGGGTAGGAGAGGACCAGCATCTTAAAGGATTTAAAGGAATACAGTATCATATTAGCGATGGGGAACTGCTTTTCTCAGTTTCTGCTGAGGATAAAACAAGATAAAAACTGTTTAAATTGCAGTGGGAGGAATTTAGCTTCAAAGGAGGAAATAAACAACCATACCAAAAGTATCTTTATGTGGCAGAAATCTTGGTAACTTCATCATATTTTAAGGAGAAAAGTCCTATTGTATCTCTTGGTTGGTTGGTTAATTTTAAATATCTTTTCCTGCATTTCTTGTCTATAAAATGAGTGCAAAAATAAACAGGATTATTTTAACTACCACAGTTTAGGCCTGTTGTAGTGTCCTGGGAATGCTTTTTTTAAAAACTGATTTTCTGTGGAACAGCTCTTTCTGATTGCTTATTTATAGCTAAACTGTTTGATATGGTGGCCATTAACTATATATGACTGTTGAACACTTAAAATTTGGCTAGAACCACGTTATATGATATTTTGGATATATAGGGTTAAATAAAATGTATTACCAAAATCAATTTCACCTGTTTCTTTTTGTTTTTAAATATGGCTACTAAGCAGTTTAAAATTACATATGTGATTTGTGGTTTATTTGTATTAGAAAGGTTGAACTAGACCAGAGATAAGCAAACATTTTTGTAAAGAAACAGACAGTAAATATTTTAGGCTTTGCAGGCCAAAGTTTTTCTATTGTAATTATTTGACTCTGCTGTTGGAACACAGAAACCACCATAGACAAGTCTTAAATGAGTGTGGTTGTGTTCCAATAAAACTTTATTTACAAAAACAGGCAGTGGACCAGATTTGATGCTCACTGGCTATAGTTAGCCAATTTTTGATCTAGACAGTCCTCTGTGGACTTGGAGGTCATGAGATACTAGGTATAAATAGCCAACATCTTGCCTGTCCCTAGATATCTGAATTTTTAATAAAGAAACTTATCCAACTTCAGTACTATGTGGAATGTAATCCAGAAACCTTGTGTCAAGTCTATTTCCTGAGAGGAATCACAAAATTCGTATGTGCTTGGACTTCTGTCCTTTGAGAAAAACAAATGTGCACATTATAGCTCCCAATCCAAGCAAGATTTTTTTTAATGGGATTTCTTTAAATATTGCACTTATACATGCATCTTTATCTAAACCTATGAAATTGATTATAAATCATTCATGTACATGTAATTACATTCCTTCCAATGAGCTTTCTAAAAATATGTTTGTATTTTTTTAACCTTCAGTTGACCTTAGGGTGATGTGTGTTTGGTGACATTTGCTGAAAAACCTTATCAAAGCTCTACCCTGCTGCCTCTTGTGAAACACAGATGGGGCGCTGGTAGGCCGCCAATAGAAACTGGACCCCACTACTACTTATTACTCTATCAAAATGAAGCATTCGTTTTTTCATATATTATGACACAAAAACTTAACCCAAATAGAACTATAGTAATGTCTAAATGGTGAGATTTCAAAATGTCACCTGCAAATTTACATGTGTAAATATGAACTAATTATTGTGGAATGTTTCATGTTGCCCATTAACTCAGTTTTTACTCAACTACGTATATTTTATTATCAAAATTGAATTACTACAGAAAATAAATAATATTTATTGAAAAATAATTAATTGCATCATGTAGGAATAAATCCTTAATATAGAATGATAATTTTCACCTTTTTGACCAGTAGTTAATTTTTGGTATATTCTTTTTAATGTAATAAACAGCATGTAACTATTTTTCTAATGTAGAAAATATTTCACATCAATTTTGTATAGTTTTAAAAAAAAAGATTTTTATTATTAAACATCCAGGCACATCATGAAAATACAGGAATTTCTCTCTATAAACACTGGGTTGAGATTTTTTTTTAAGTATTTTGATTCAGTGAATCCCATCTTAAAACTTCAGTGCCTAACACTCTTCCTAGTAAGACAGAATAGAGAGAGATGCAATAGTGGAGACATATAAAAGCCAATTTGCTTTTTGAACTCATGTAAAGTGATACAAATTTTTGATAGAGTATAACCATTCTTCATAAACATTATATAAATATATATCTACATTTATTTTTTTAACTATTGTATGTTAAATAAAAATTTCTGTAATAATACTATTTTTGTAGCTGCCTTATGAAGAATGCCCCTTTTCTCACTTTGTGGCATGAATTTAAACTTTTTGATGCAAAGTTACCTCAGTGTTGAGGACAACTCTGAAAAGCATATCACAGCTTGGTTTCAAAACTAATTTATGAGTTCTCAGCATCACAGTGAAAAGTAGGAAACACACCATTAAATGACCCCAGCTGTCCCCTCACATACATAAGTAGCCATGAATTTCCTCACAGGACTTCAAAGCCTTGCTTGTATCTAAACATTCGTTGGCCATGTAAATCAGAGGCACAAAAGGAGAATGCTCGTATTTCATGGTGCGTGGCTGGTTTAAGTCCCACATTGTGCTGCACGTGCCGGCGGGGAGTGCCAGGAACAGAAGGGCACTGTTCTGACTCGCGTGACAAATGTAGTTAACATCAAATCCATATTAATGTTGTCAAGTTCCCTTGATGTATTTAAACATATTTTAATAATTTTCCACGTCCAAAGGCCTGCACTATATAGCCTAATAGTTCCTCAAAGAAAGCTTACTTAATGTGTGAATGTAAAACCTCTCATAAAAAATGAAACTTTTATATTGGTCTTAGTCACTGACATAGGTTATTCATCAAGTCAGCAATTTGTGTGGCAAAGTGCCATTTGAATAGTGTATTGTTAGGACACTTATGGTCCACTTGACAAGGGCTCTTGCTGTAAATAGTGCAATTTGACTCCAGCTGTTAAAGAGTGGCTTTGACAGCAGCCAAATAGAATGGAGATGCCTTACTGCACTGCTGAAAAATCAATATTGGGTTCTTGTTCATAGTAACCTGTTCTTTTCTGTAGATTTATAAACGACTACCAAGGGTTTATAAGTGGAAGTTTAAATATTATTTTAAATGTAATTCACTTTGAGTTGCAAATTAAAATGTGATAAATGGTACAAGTACAGAGTTTTAGGATATTATTTCCACCCCCTGGTTCATGTTTAGTCACAATTACATTTGAGTTTGGGTTCTCTAGCTTCAATAGAAAAGAAGTGTAAAACATGGACTCAAAATTGTGTGCCTATTGTATATCGCCAGTGCAATTATTTCTGCGTTTTGATTCTCTTATCAATTTATCTTCTATGTCCCTCCTGTCTTCTCTGTGTGTAGACCTTTTTATACAGATGGTAGGGTTCTTTGTGGCTGTGCCCATAGCAACATCACAGATGTTGACAGCAGTAATGTCTCTGGTGTTGCCGAAGATTTCTCTAACGCAGAGTCTTGCTGGTTTTGAAAAGTTTTCTAGCAGTTTTCAGCAATACAAGGTTGCTATGATACCGACTGCAGTAGTAGATATTGAATCTGTTAATTACAATAACTTCTCGAAAGGGCTCTATTTGCATTGGGTCTCTGTACTGTTGTTAGCTGTTATATTTAAGATACAGGAGAGGAAGTGAAATTATATACTCAAGATGAGAGAAAAGGATTTCAAGGGTTTTCTTTGAATCCTGATATTAAGAAAAAATATCTAGATGTAAAAACCTTTTAACTGATTGTTGATCTCCGAGGACAGCAAATATAATTTATTTAAATTATCTCTAGTTTTGACTGAATTTGATTTTGAATTTTTATTGTTGTTTTTCTGAGGTGTCATAAGTCTTCCTCTAAGGTGTGCTGAACGGGATTTGAAAGATCTGTCATTTTTAACATGGAAAATTCTGGCATAACATGTACTTCCTCGAATGCCTATTTCAATAAAGGCTGTTAAAATAGCCATTTTCCTATTACTAACCTACTGCATTTATTGACTTTGTGGCTGAGATAGCAACTGAAAATTCATAAAGCTGACAATATAATTGTATACAAAGACCTTTAAGGCTGATTCAAGGTCAGTGTTATTGTTTTTATAATTGCTGATAGGCAGTTGTGATTTCTACCAGAGAAAGGGTTTGTTCTGCTTTGCTTAGTTGGTTTCAAAGAATGTTATCTCTTCTGTTAATTCTAAAGTAAACCTTTTCACTGAATAAATGTTTATGTCATTTCTTCAGTACTAGATTTGGCCCATGTTTACCTCAGCTCCATTCTCCAGCTCCCAGCCAGTATTCATAAACTCTAAAAGAAAAGTGGAAATCTAACATTTTAACTTTCTCCTTGAATTAAGTACTCTGATTATTGTCATCAGTTCACTTGCAAGGTGGTGATTCTAGCATAGAAACATGAATAGAAGTCACACATATCAGACATTTGAATTTTATATTGAGCTTAACCTAGGGACAGTGTAGCATAATATATTAAAACATGTCTTCAAATTTGCCTCCATTTACATGAATAATTTTGTACAGTTACTTTAGAAACTATGAATTCTGTAATTATGTCCGTACCATATTGCCCACCCAATACCACTTAGGGACTTTTTTTCCTCCTTCACTTCTCTCCTTTCCTACTTCTCAGTTGTAAATTTGCTTTCTAAAAACCTATCAAGGGTGTTTAGACTTTATGACTTTTCCCAATTTGTTAAAATCCTGCTTGTAGGACACAAAGATGGGCCAGTATTCAGCCTGCTGAAAGAGTTCTTTATCTGCTGGGATACAAATTTACTTTAGTGAATTTATATGTTCTGTTGTTGAGCAACTTGCTTGTTCTGATTAAAAAATGATGGTAAGTGTTAGCCCTTCGTGGAAGCAGAATTTCCTTGGTAACCAACTTATTGTCCTACATCAAGAATATCTTGTGTTTATACCCTTTTTTTTATGACTACCACAATGGATGCTATTTTCAAGTGTAAAAAAATGAAATTTGTAGAAATTCAGATGTTGAGTTATTTAAAATGGTTAGCAGCTTATAACAGGAAAAGAAGTTTCTTCTTGAAAGCTGCTAATATCGCTTACTGACTGAAAGTACCATCTGGGCCCATTTAGAGGAATCCCAACTGGAGCCCTACTTCTGTACCAGTGACTTATGTGGAAACTGGCCCTAAGAGAGCAGCAAATGCAAAACTGTAACAGGAAGCAATTCTCAGAAAGGAAAGCATTTATTCTCATGGAATATTTCCCCTATGTTGGTAAAAATAAAATGTATTAAGACTTCAGCTTTATTCATTGGAACTAAGCATATATTATTGAAAAATATATCAGCAAATATTCCTGTCCATTTTTCTGAATTGCATTTTAATACTGACATCCTGGAGGAGCAACCAGTTCTCTGCATCCCCAAATGTCATTCATGACATTAACTGTGTATAATGACATAAATTACATTATTTGTAATTTTCTGTATACTGTAAAGCTCATATTAATCTGGAAACAGCTGTTTTAATCCTAAATTTAAAATCCTGCACACACTTTGGCTTAAGTATGATTATTCATACCAGATATTTTTTTTTAATGGTCATTAGATGCTTCTAGGAGCAGCAAGGGATTCTTATACATGTTTAACTCTGAGCGCATCTGAAAAAGTGAAGATTGTAGTTGTTGAATTGTCTTCAAATGTTGTCCAAGATCTGATGGTTGTTAGAAAGCCATTATGAAAACTTATGAAATACAAAGTCTTTCTCATCTTCGTTACTTTCTTCCCAGCTCCCACTAGAGGTCTCTGGTCATTATGTAAAATTTGGTCTTCTCCATATACTCTCTGATAGCAACTGTTTTGTTTTCCTTTTTGTTCCTTGAACTGAAATATTAATCTGGATACATAAAGAGTAGTAATGGAGGGGTGCAGGTTGACCAGACCCTTGATTTTTAGTTTTAATATTTTAGCATTTCGAACTGGAAATAGTTATTTACCTGTTCTCTCCTTTCCTTTCTCTATTAGAGAATTTTGGAGCCCAGTCTTATTTGAATCATAAAGTAAATTAAATTTAGAACTAGGACTGGATCTATTGGTTCCTGTCTCTGCTGTCTTAGCCCCCACGTGGCTGAATCAGCTGATGGATGGACCCTACAGTCAGGCTCCCACCTACCACATTTCTCTCACTGCTGGGTTTCCATGTTGTCCTGCCTTCACTCGCCCATCCACTTTCTTGAGCATTCGTTACCAAATAAGCTTGGGATCTGGAGTTAGTTTTGGGTGTTTCTATAATGCCAGAATTTCAGAATTCTGTGCTTTTGCTGTGATGAGTTGATGGGATTTAACTTTTCCTTGGATC
The DNA here is from genome assembly GCF_030020395.1 of Manis pentadactyla. NCBI lineage: Eukaryota > Metazoa > Chordata > Mammalia > Pholidota > Manidae > Manis > Manis pentadactyla. The sequence continues at coordinate 102,465,784 of NC_080029.1, read as the reverse complement.
TCTGATTTTTCTTTTTTCTGATTACTCTGCTTAGTATATGTCTTTCTTTCAGATTGCTTTTCTAGGAACCACAATCTCAATCTCAGCTCTCACTAATGACCACTCTGACTTCTTTTGCCTGAACCTTTGTGATGATGGTGTTTCAGTTTTCTGTTTCTCTATAACAAATCAATTGTAGGACTTAATACACACGTATTATATGACAGTTTCCCATGTGCCAGAAGTCTGGCACATCCTGGTGGTTCTCTGTTCACGCTCTCCCATGGCTGAAATCTAGGTGTGGGCTGGGCTTGCTGTGTCAATCCAACACTAGAGTACCCTTCTGAGCTTGTTCAGCTCATTGGCAGAATTCAGTTTCTTGTGGTTGTAGGACTGGGGTCTCTGTTTTCTTGCTGGCTCTAGACCAGAGGCCATATATTCCTTGCCATGTGGTCTCCTTCATCTTGAAACCAGCAGTGGTTCTTGTGTGTTGAGTTCCCCTCCTACTTTGAATCTCTGACTTCTCTTCTTCTGCTACTAGCAAAAAAACCCTCTGCTTTCAAAAACTCAATGTGATAAGGTCAGGATGACTCAGATAATCTTCCTATTTTAAAGTCAGTGGATTTGGAACCTTAATTACATAAGCACAATCTCTCCATGACAGTACCTACATTAACATTTGGTTGAATAATTGGAAAAAAGTATGTTTCATGAGGGGCTGGGGATCCTTGACGGTGATTTTACAATTCTGACTACAGCCAGGAAGTCATTCCAGCTCATAGTGACTGCTGTTTTTTAGGATGATTACTCTCTTTCTGGTTCTAGAACATTTAATCTCTGCCTAAATGCCCTCATTAGCCATTCTAGCATGAATTATTTCTGAAATTTGAGTCAGGACTCTTATTTCTCTTTGGGACCTCTTTACCTACCTGTCTATTGTTGTGGGGAATTGGCCTGTGCTATAGCAGATCTGTCTCTTTTATCCTTGGGCCAAACCCTGTTTTGCAAAAACCAGTGTGGCATTGATCATGTGATCATAGGGCAGAGTATGGAAAAAACATGGGTCCTGTCCCTTCCTACATTCTTACCATGAGGCTAAAATAAGAAAATAATTTGACAGTTGATATGGCTCTCCAAACCTAAGAAGTTACCTGAATCTAGAAGTTTCATGACATTTGTTATCATATGACTGGCAGTCCAACATTTTTAATGATTACAGACCTATCTGTTATTGAACTCTGTCATTTATGGATAAAGTCAAGTTTATAGATGGTAACAAGTCATTTGTCTTGAAGGTCTCTTAAGCATATTGCTCCTTTTTGCCTTTGATCTTTTCTTATGACAGTGATCAGCTTAACTAATTCTTAGAATATGCTTTTACATTTGGTATATTTCTGGTGTTATCAAGGATGCCTGGAATTTGTATGACAGGGGCAAAGAAATCACCAGTTTTAAGTAAGCTTCATAAAAGTTTTATTTGCCTTTTTATGATAATTCCATTAATTATGATGAATTATGCCATACATACATCTTAAATGATCAACCCTTCTGTCCTACTCAAGAGAGCACTTGGGATCAGATATGCAAATTCAATTAGTTGCGCCAGGAGTATGTGCCCAGATAACCTGCAGGACCTCAGATGATGGTTTGATTCACTGTTCTTGATGGTTTTTTTGCCATAACCTAATATTCTATTTCAGTTGGTTCTAGGACTAAGCTCTTATATTTTAAAATATTTTATTAGTATTCTTTATCAGAATTCAGTTGCATAACAGGAAGTAATTGTCAAAATATGCTTATCTTTCACTAATGGATTAAACCTAAGAATTTTGGCCCTTACTTTATGTATCTGCAAAGAAAGCATTATAAATGGTGCTTAATTCATAGGCAAATCCTAAAATATAACTAAGAAATATAATCTACAAGGTACTCAGTACTTCATTATATGTGATATATTATGTTCCTTAAAGCTTTTGTAGACCTCTTACAATTACTTGATGTCTGCTTGATAAATCATTTAATATGGCTGATTTCAATTCCCACTTTCAGGATATGCTGAATTTCATTTAGAGTAAACATGCAAAACCATGTTTTTTATTGCATGATTAGAATTAGAGCAGGTGTAGCCATAGTACATGAGTGATACTTAGCAAAGAATTTTAGCTTTGCTAAAATTAGAATTAGAGCAGGTGTAGGTAGCCATAGTACATGAGTGATACTTAGCAAAGAATTTTAATTGCTTTTTACTATCATCTTGTGACATTGTTTGTTTCTAAATCCTGGACACCTTGATGCATAATCAAAACCTAGGAAATATCCTCTTTCATATTTCAAAATGTTCATAAAATTCAATTTGCTAATCAGCATTAATATTATGTAATTTTAATTTTCTCTCCTAAACTGAGAACTAATGTCTGCTTTTTTCTTAGCAAGACTACCTTCCCAGGTTTAAATTAGATTTTGAAGCTTATCTTGGGGGTGGGGAGAGATCACACATATCCTGCATCTGAATGACTTTCCAATCTATTGAACTCAGATCACAGTTTATGAATTAGTCTTTTCAACTTCCACCAATATGACCTGGATGGGAAGAAAAAAGCCTTGGAATGGATATTCAATTACTATTAATCTCTGAGTTGTATTCCTGCTTGAACTAAGATACAAAATTATGAAGCATATATGAGAAAAGATATTGTAAAATATCAACTGTAGCTTTGGGACCATAACCCAGATATTCAATCCCCAGCTTCTTGGCCTCATTAAGGAAACTCATATTCCCCCTGCTGCTAATCTTTTGCCAGAATGTTTTCCCTCCAATTCTTCACCTTAAATTATAAACTTCAGTGTCACTTCCCCATGAAGTAAGTTCCAGCCCACTTCCCATTATTCCCTTTCTCAGCATTCTTTTTATTTCATTTGTTATCTTCTCCATCCTCCCAGACTGTATAAGCTCAAAGGGGGCAGTGAGCTTATCTGCCAGTTTATCATAGTATTATCACCCAGCTCATTTCTGACATAAGGCAAACATTCTGAAATATGTATTGAATAAACACATGGGCTGAAAATCTAGACATGAAAAATAGGTGATGAGAAATTAGAGGATACTTCCTTTTTTGAATTGTAAGGGAAAAAAATTAAAATGACTGCCAGAAAAAAAAAAGAAGGCATATTTATTCTTCCAGTCAATTGCTTTAAGTCCAAACTGGGTTCACATGTAACTTTATCTTACAGAGGGGATGAGCTAGCAAAAAACTGTAACTGTTGAAATACAACAGCAAAGAAACTGTTGAAATAAAACAGGTACCCCAACAATATGGAGACACCAGCCCCAATCAATTCAAAAGTTTATAAGGCATATGGATAGTCAGATGAGTCCAAATCAATTCAGAAGTCTATAAGAAAACATTTATTAAACACTGGTAATGAAATTTAGGATGTTTAACACTTCAGGGAGGAATGATTCACTATAGGTAAGTTGGGCACAGCAATGACCTGATGTAGATTCAGAAAGAAAGATTAAAAGGCAGTGTGGTTAAATGGTTCCTTATACCAGCAAAGTTTATATTATTGCCCCATTCACTTGCCTTTAAATCTCAGACTCCATTTTCTAGTAACATAGTTATCTAAAATAAGTACTCAAAAATAGCCTGAGGATTATATTGTATATCAGATGCCCTTTGCTTTCCTCACATAATTACTATACTAAGCCCTCCCTCCCTACAAAAACCCTGAAGCCAGCAAGAATCTAATCAACAGGTTTGTGATAACTTTTAGAAATGTTAAGTGTAATAAATATGAAGCAGCCTGATTTATGTTTCATTTCCCAGATACAAAGTCTTGGCACAATCCTGCATCCCTCAAGTGGCAAACATCACTTCCTACTTTCACAGATCGTTTGAAAATTGCTGCATTCTCCCTCTCATCAGAGGTTGGTGAGCAAAGGGCTGATTCCATTCCGGGATATGTATGACAGTAAATGCTTTTAGGTAACTCCTTTTTGTAGGAAGGTAAGGTAATGTGCTGGATTAACAGTCCCAGCAGACACCAAGCCTTTTAGGATTTGTTTTTATTCCTTGTCTCCTTGTCTTCAGGGAGGAGGCATCTCAGAAATGTGGACAAGCCAGTGCTCCAGAGGCTGCCCGGCAGACTCTGCTCTCTTCTTGCCTAATCTCATGTACAAGACATGTTCTCTCCACCTTGTCAAATTCTACCCACACTACAGCATCTGCATGCACTATTTAATATACAACTGCTAGTTAAATACTTACAAATTAACTATGCATTATCTAATATCTTGCCTAAGAGTTTCATCCCCAAACAAGTTCAGTATGGATTCAGTGATACTGAGAAATGACAATGGAATGTTTTTGGGGTAAAAGGGTTTATACCTGGCTTTATTCTCACCACAGTAGGTTGAGCACTAGAATCACATCTGCATCCCACAGTCTGCAGGTCTGTAATCCACCCCCATCTCTGCCTCCTTCCAAAGCTCTTTATATAGTGACTCAATCAATAATATCTTATTGCCTATGGGTGTGGAAGCAATAGCCCAGTAGAAGGCCAATTACATCATCAAGTAGTTTATGGTCTGGTAAGGATCCTGGCCATAGGAACTTCTGTTTTCCCCACGCCTAGTTATTTTAAAAGCATTTGTCTTCACTTCTCAATTAAGCCTTAAGCTCCTTGAACACAAAGAACTTCTATGTCTGTGTGTTACACCAAATGAAATACAGAATATTTATTCAGCATATATTCATTGAACATGTCTGTGTGTTATACCAAATGAAATACAGAATATTTATTCAGCATATATTCATTGAACATCTACTATATGCCAGATACTTTTCTTGATTCTAAGAATTTCAATAAAGTCCTGGAACTCATGGCACTTAGATTTCTAGTGAGAGAACATGGATCATAATTTTAAAAAGAAAAAAGAAAACAGCAACAAATAACAAGACTATCAGACAGTGCTAGAGTCACTGCAGGGTACTCACGTGAGGCAGTGCAATAAACCTGCCTGGGGATTTCCTCTAGACTGAGTGGTCAGGGAAGATCAGAGCAGGAGGTAGCCTTTCTCCTGTCTGAACAAGCAAGAAAACTTCAGCCATGCGACTAGTAGAGAGGAGAATGTTCTCTCTACTCAGCAACAGCAGAAGGCCTAAAGTAGAATGAGCTTGATGTAGGCAATGAAGTCAGGAAGGCCAGTGTGACTGGAGTGAAGTGTATGGGGAGACAGTAAGGAGCCAATATTGGAGGGCAAGGTAGGAGCCGTCTATTCTGGATGTGGTAATCCAAAGTACGGAGCTTGAGCTCTGTTTTAAGTACGAGGGAGTATTTTCATAGTTTTACTCAAAAGGAGTGACGTGATCTGATTTATGTTTCAAAAAGATCACTTAGGCTGCTTTGTGGAAAACTGGGTTGGAAGAGGGGATGTCAGGAAGAGGAAGCTACTGCACAGCTATAGCAAGAAAAGGAAATTATTAGTTGGTGTTGAGTTTTTGAACATCAAATTAGAAAACTCATGATACAACATATGTGCTTTAGTAGACTTATATCCCAAAGTGCTGCTAGAACCCCTATAGCTGGTGAGACCAATGCTGTGCACAGAATGTAGGAAATAATGTTAGGTCTAATTCTTGAGGGAGGAATAAGATTTTGTTGTGGGGAACAGCAGATCCAAGAGCCCAGAATAGAAAGAGTGGTGAGTAGGGGATTGGTAGTGGGTGGTGAATAGGGGATTGAAGAAAAGTTGATGGGACTAGAAACAGAATGTATGTTGGAAATGGTGGAAGATGATTCTTCCAATCCTACAGAAAAACAGAAAGAAGTCTTTGAACCTGGCCTTGGTCTTCTGAGAGCAACTTATGTTTATAGTGGAAAATCACATTAATGACATAAAACAGGCAATACAATCTTAAGATGGAGTCCTCTGTTAAAATATAACTCAATTAAAATACAACTGAATCAAGGGATTTAACACCTTGATACTGCCTAGAAGAAGTATTTTTGCATACTTTTATAGTTATTGTTGATTTAGAATAGGCCAAGGGTTGGCAAACTTTTGCCAGATTGTAAATATTTCTGGCTTTGTGGGCCATACAGTCTCTGTCAGAATTACTCAGCTCTGCCCTTGTAATATCCAAACAGCCATAGATGACTCATAAGCCAATGAACATTTCCATATTCCAGTGATATTTTATTTACAAAAGAAGAGGTGGTAAGCAATATTTGGCTTGTTGGCTGTGGTTTTCTAACCCCTGCAGCAGGCAATATTGTGATTATATTCCATTATAATTCAGTGTAATAGGCCACAAGGAGTGGAAGCTTTCCACTGGAAGAACTATACTTGCTTATTATCATTAAGAGATATAATGCTCCCTCTTTGCTAAAAGTTATTACCATTTTTCACTCAATTTTGGAGCCCTAGTTTGAAAAATCTATTTTGGCTTTGCGGACATTTTTGTCTAATTTCCCCCACTTCTTGCTTCTTTAAGGTAGCCTATAAACTTGATCTTGTCAATCATTTACTGGATCTGAGGTAGTTTATTGTCGTATGGTCATTGGAAGGGACTCACATCCTCAGTTAGGCATTCCATTAACTTTAGTTTAAATTATACCATTTTTTTAAAGTGAGGGTTTTCTCTAGGTATTGATTTCAATTTAATAAGTATGTATTAAATTGAATAGACTAAGATTTCTGGTGGCTACACAGAAATATATACCCCAAAATAAGTGTGTGGTTGGTTATTCTTTATGTAAATAAACATAAGAATCATCCCAAAGAGAAGAAGCACTTTGTTTTTTTTTTGGTCTTTCTTCATTTAGTGGTAAACCAGTTCCAGCTAAGTTATTTTTCCTTTACCCTACATAATTTACAACCTTTTGGCCAATTACAAGCTTCTCAGTATGATATTTGGAAAGCATCAGCATGACACCACTGACTTACAAGTCCTGGTTGAGAAGCAAAGGTGTTTGGAGTAAAGCATATTAGCATTATCTACAGCATATCTGTTCAATTAGTTTTCATCTCTAGGGGATGAGTACAGAGTAATTTAGCCGTACTTGTTATCTTAATTGACAATTATATACAGACAGAGGTACAAAATTTGAAGGAAAACAGTTCCTATTTAAAGAGAGCATATGGGAAAAGTGTATTTCTTGCCACATATAATTTAGCTGCTTAATGAAATTGCTTTTGCATTTGATGCACTTTTTTTCTATTACTGTTTGTAACTCCGGGGGAAAATCCTGGGGCAAAACACCTTTGAAACCAAAATCAGTCAAAGGGAGAAATTAAGTGGGAGAAACCCGTTTATTTCTTACAAGCTGTTCTCCACTTCTGTTCTTCCATTGCAGGAGAAAAGGGCCCAACCTCTCCTAACCAGATATGCCCTCACTTGCCCTTATAATTACCTATTGATATGGAGATAGTTACTTCTCTCCACCCCTTCGAAATACCTAGTGATCTGTAGATGCACTAAGGCCAGGGGAGAGATTCTGGAAATACTGCAGTTTTACCGACAACTGCTATTGAAATGTTTTTATAGGGTCAATAGAATTAGGAAGTGTTTATGCAAATGGTTGTGACCACCTTTTAGAAATAGGAGAAAAACATGGTTTTTTTTTTGTCTTTCAGTAGTTTCTTAGAGATACATAAGACAGAAGCATGAGAAATCTCATTTTATATAGTGGAAAGAGCAATGGAGTGGGACAGTGTTAAGTCTGGGAAAAAGAAATCCAGGGGCAAAATACCTCTAAAAACCAAAATCAGTCAAAGGGAGAAATAAAGTTTAAAACCAGTTTAAAACCCGTTTATTGCTTACAAACTGCAGTCCAGGACCATATTTCTCCAGTGCTCAGGAAGAAGCAAGCCAGCCCCCTCCCCTTAACCTCTCAGGTTCAGACACACCCTCGGTTGCCGAAGTAATTACCCATTGATATGGAGATCAACTTCTCTCCACCCCAGAGAAATGCAAATGCCCTAAAGCCATACTTCTCTCCACCCTTGAGTGCCTGTTGATATGCAGATGTACTAAAGCCAGGCGAGATATTCTGGAAATATTACAATTTTACCCACAGAGTCAATTTGTGTTCTAATTTTAACTTCAGCATTTCAGTAATTGGGTTGATTAAATGAATGATCGTATGACTTTGAATCAGTCACCAAACCTTTCTTGGCTATTGTGATATACTAAGAAATACATATTTCAGTCTTCATTCATGGTTCCTGGCACAGGACTCCTAAAACCTCTGGAATTTCCTAAGTGATAAGAGCCATAGGAATCTTTTGTTATTCATAATAAGCTTTTCCAAACACCTAAGTTTATGTTAATGAAGTGGTTTTTTGGAAAGGCCCTGGATAGCCCCAAGATGGGGCTGGTTGCCAGCAGAAAGAACAATGTGGCTAGAGGATTGCAACTTACAGCCCCATCCACTGACCTGCTAGGCTGGAGGGGGGAGCTGAAGGTTAAATGAATCACCAATGGCCAATGATTTAATCAATTATGCCTTGGTAATGAAGCTTGATTAAAACTAAAAAGGGCTGGGTACAGAGAGCTTCAGGGTTTTTGAACACAGGTACTGGGAGGGCAATGTTCCGGGAAGCACCACGCTCCTTCCCACTTACCTTGCCCTATGTATCTCTTCATCTGGCAGTTCATTTGTATCCTTTAATATCTTTTGTAATAAACTGGTAATCTAATAAAGTGAACTCTCTGCCTGGGTTCTGTGAGCCATTCTAGCAAATGACTGAACCCCAGGAAAGGGTTGTGGGAACCTCTGATTTATAGTTAGTTGGTCAGAAGGGCAGGTGGCAACCTGGACTTCCAACTGAAGTCTTTGTGGGACTAAGCCCTTAACATGTGGCATCAGGTGTTACCTCCAGGAAGAGTGTATCAGAACTTAATTAAATTGTAAGGTACCTACCAGGTATTAGAGAATTGCTGAAAGTGGGAAAAACTCCCACACACCTGGTGTCAGAAATACTGAGAGTACAGAAATTTGAGTGTGACTGCAGTAGGGAGAAGAGTAAATAAGAAATGCAGGAGTGTTTTTCTGTTGCACTTATCTATTCATCCATTTGTTGATACCAAAGTTGCATAATGTCTAGATCAGGTTAGGCTAGCAACAATGCCCAAATCTTATTAACTAAAAATAATCCAGGTTTATTTCTTGCTCACTCCATGCACCATTCTGAGGTCAGAAAGGGGTCTCTGCTCTTCATAGTCAAAGTTATGAAGCAGAAGACATGCACTGCAAAAGATGGGAGAACTGGAAACATTTGGTAAATATACTGATGACTACTGTAGCTCCAGGAGTAAGGGGGCGCCCCACCCTAGGCAAGTTACTTATGAATCTGCTAAAACCAAAGGAAGACAAGGGAAAGGGCAGGTTGGGAAGAAGGGTTTACTGCTCACAGCCTGGTCCCTCGCTGGGCACTGCTAGTCGACCCCAGCTACGTCCCTGCTGCCTAGGCACACACTCACTTCCCCTGCCCTCCCCTTCCAGGAATTCATGGGCGGGTCCCTGGTGACTAGGGACACCTTAAGGATTATGTACCAGGAATGGAGGGGAGGAGAGAATTGCTGTTTTTCTCCACCCCTTGCCCCAGCCGGGGCTCACTGAGATGCAAATGGACCCTTAACCGCACACCACCATGAAAGCCAGGCGGAAATTCTGGGTGAAACTTCCTGTAACTCCGGGGCGGGGCGGAGGTAGGGGGGTCGGAATTCCGGGGCAAAATACCTCTAAAAGCGAAATCGGTCAAAGGGAGAAATAAAGTTAAGAAACCCATTTATTTTCTTACAAGCGGTCCATCCCATCTCTCTCTTGACCTGGATGCAGCAGAAAAGAGCTTCACCCAACCTCTCTGGTCCAGATAAACCCTGGCATGCCCTTGTAATTACCTATTGATATGTAGATAGCCCACCTATCTCCACCCCTTGAAACACCTATTGATCTGCAGATGCACTAAAGCCAAGTGAGAGATTCTGGAAATATTGCAATTTTACCCACACTGCCATTTACCCCACACTACCCAGATATTAATTTCTAATACCCTTTTATCTATAAATTCTTTTATCTATAAAATATTGTGAAAAAGTATGGTTTCTTTGCAGATTTCTAGTTCAAGAAATTAATCTCTCCAGATGTTCTGATTATGATTTTAATTTTCTTTTTGTTTGTCTGTATTTTTAATACTATATATGTAATATTACTATTGCTTATTAAAAGCAAAAATACTAGAGCAATGTCATTTTTTTAAAGTTAAGGATTTCATTCAAATGTCCCTTGTGTATTTTACTCATTAAAAAAAAATCTATATAAATATCTTAAATCTCTTCAATACAGAATTTTGTACCTGAATTAACATTTCATATTCTGTATTATGATTTTATAATAATGAAACATATCTTTTCAAGTTTTCAGTTTCCAAGTTTACAAATTTCCAACCAAGTCATGATTTTTAGTCTTTCTGTGTGCAGAAATAATTTCACCCCTTCATACTTTATTCCTGAGAATTGGCCAGATTTTCCCAGCATTATGATGAAATCCTCACCATAGCTTTTAACCAAGATAGGATGCCCTCTCTATATTGTCTCTAATACTCGTGGGTGCCCTATATTTTGGAGAAATTTTTTAACATTCAGTGGAATGCTAAATAAGTTTATTAGCAAAGACCCTTAATTATTCCTAGATTTCTTTTTTGTTTGTTTTTGTATCTTAGCTTGGGCTGTAACAAAATACAATAGACTAAACGGCTTACAGAAAAAATGGAAATTTATTTCTCACAGTTCTGGAGGCTGGGAAGTCCAAGATCAAGGTGCCAGCTAATTCAGTGTTTGGTGAGGATCCTTTTCTTGGTTTCAAATGGCTATCTTTTTGTTAAATCCTCACATGGCGGAAAGAGAGCCCGCTGGCTGCCTGGCCTCTTCATGTAAAGGTACTAATCCCATTCATGAGGACTCCACCTTTATGACCTAACTACCTCTCATAGTGCCCACCTCCAAATACTATCACATAAAAATAGGATTTCAATAAATTAATTTTGGGGCAACACATTCAGTCCATAGCATTTGGTTATGTAAATTATTATTCATAATTCTTATTTGGCTATATGTCAACTTGCAATTTTTTTTTTCCTGAATTCTTTCAGAGCCTTTCCCTGAATTTGATTTTTGTCATTTTGGTATTTCATTACCTAGAAAGAAGATTGTGTTGTGCATTTGCTCTTCAGAATTGCTTATAAAATCCTGAAACTTTTAAAGCTGGTATTTACTTTCTATCCCCTTTCACAAAGTGGGGACACACCTGTGATTTTGGTTCTTTTTTGTTGGGGAAGATGTATTTGTCTTGTAGAACCTGAAGAATTAAAAGTTAGCATAAGGACAGCCATCTTAAAGGCACAAACACTATTTTCTAACCTAGAAGGAGAAAAATTACTAGAACTTTGAAAAACAAGTTAGTCAGCCAGTGTTAATTGTAGTGACCTTTAGTTAGCCAACTTCAATCAGTTAAGCTTATCTTGCTAGAACCACCCTAAACATTCCGAAAGTGATTTTATCTAATCAGACTCCCAGGATGAGGCGTCAGCCGAAAATTTATGTGTCTATGAAAAAAAAACACTGTATTGTGACTGTAGAAAATACTGCCCCTTTGAAAATGCTATAAAAACTTCTGGCTTAGTGAGTTCGGGGTCCTTGCTAAGACCCGCTACGTCGGGCTAACGCATGGACCCCAGCTAGCTGGCCTCTGAATAAATTCCTCTTGCTTGTTGCATCAAGAGACGCCTTCCGTGAGTGATTTGGGGCGGCGTCCTCCTCTGGGAGAATCCAACATTTGGGGGCTCGTCCGGGATCGTGCGCTCACCCCGCTTCACTCCCGAAGCCGTTCTTGGAGGAAGAGGTAAGATTAGTGGCGCCTTGAGTTGTCTGTGTTCCGTGTTCTGCTTTTCAGTGAGACCGGTCGGAGTTCTGAAAAGGATACCCTCTGCCTGGCAGCCGTCCCGGTCCAGTAAGGGGTCGCGACTGCGGTCGGTAGACGTACTTGGAGCGCCACAGGCTGCAACGCTGGGGGACGCCCCGGGGAGTTTGGAGGGCCAGGGACGCCTGGTGGCCTCCCATCTGTTTTTCCGCAAAAGTGAACCGGATGAGATAGGGTTGGTTTTTGGGCGCCGAGAGTATCAGCCCACTGATTCCTTCCGGTTCTTGGTCAGAAATCTGAGGAAGACAAAAAGCGGCCGCTGTGTGTTTAATCTCTGTGTGTCTCTGTTTTATGTGTCCTTTACGTGTCTAATAATTGTTATACTGGCAATGGGACAGACCGTGACGACCCCCCTTAGCCTGACGTTAGGTCATTGGACAGAAGTGAGAGCAAGGACACATGACTTGTCAGTAGAAGTTAAAAAAGGGCTGTGGCAGACTTTCTGTACCTCTGAGTGGCCCACTTTTAACGTTGGATGGCCCCCGGAGGGGACTTTTGACCTCTCCACTCTGCTTGCAGTAAAAGCTGTTGTTTTCCAGAATTCAACTCGGGGACATCCGGATCAGTAGCCCTACATTGTGGTCTGGCAAGAATTGGTGGAAAATCCACCGCCCTGGGTAAAGCCCTGGGTGCGAAAGAAAGCGAACTCTTGAGTCTTATTGGCTCAGGCTCAATCTCGGGGAAAAGGGAAAGAGACCACCAAAATACACCCTGACACTCAAGACTTGCTCATGGTTGATGATCCCCCTCCTTACCCTCCTGCCTCTGCCCCGGCGGCCGAGGCCCCAGTGCCTCCGGCCCCGGCACCTCCGATGCCTCTAGCCTCTGGTACCGAGGCATCGGGGCCAGCTCCGGGTCCGGCCCAGGGAACTCGGCGGAGCCAAGGGGCCACATTGGACCCATCAGGTATTTTTCCCCTCAGGTCTTATGGGGCCCCCATTCTCGGGGAGGAAGGAGACCCACCTTTCCAACCTCTGCAATACTGGCCATTCTCCTCTGCCGATTTATATAATTGGAAAGCTAACCACCCTCCTTTTTCAGAGGAACCGCAGAGACTAATGGGACTGATAGAGTCCCTGATGTTCTCTCACCAGCCCACTTGGGATGATTGTCAGCAGCTCTTACAGGTACTCTTCACCACGGAAGAAAGAGAAAGGATCCTCCTGGAAGCGCGAAAGAACGTGCCTGGAGCTGACGGACGACTGTTGCAACTCCCTCATGATATAGAAAGGGGGTTCCCACTGACCAGACCCAACTGGGACTTTAATTCTCCAGAAGGTAGGGAGCGACTAACCATCTATCGCCAGGCTCTGGTGGCAGGTCTTCGCGGGGCTGCAAGGCGCCCCACCAATTTGGCCAAGGTAAGAGAGGTTAGTCAGGGAGCCGCTGAGGCACCAGCGGTGTTCTTAGAATGCCTGATGGAAGCCTTCAGGCGGTATACTCCTTTTGACCCCACTTCTGAGGAACACAGTGCTTCAGTGGCTCTTGCCTTTATTGGGCAATCAGCGCCTGATATTTGAAAGAAGCTTCAGAGACTAGAAGGCTTACAGGATTTGTCGTTGAGAGATTTGGTGAAAGAAGCTGAGAAACTTTATCATAAGAGAGAGAGACTGAGGAAGAGAAGGAATTAAGGAAGGAAAAGGAAAAAAAAGTAAAGAGGAAAAGAGGGATAGGAAGCATGAGAGAAATTTAACAAAAATCTTAGCCGCAGTAGTAGAAGGTAAGGGACGCCCGCCCTCTAGTGGTAGAACTAGTAAGGCAGGGCACCTGGGCAACCGGCCTCCTTTGGATAAAGATCAATGTGCATACTGCAAAGAGAAAGGACATTGAGTGAAAGAATGCCCTAAAAAGCCACTGCAAAAGCCTCCAAAAAAGGTGTTGTCTCTGCTGGAAGACGAAGATTAGAGAGCACGGGGCTCGGAACCCCTCCCCGAGCCCAGGGTAACTCTCAAAGTGGGGGGGCAACCCGTTGAGTTACTAGTAGACACTGGTACTCAACATTCTGTATTAACTAAAGACAAGGGCCCTCTCTCTGGCAAAAAGTCTTAGGTAATTGGAGCTACAGGCCAGAAACAATATGCATGGACCACCCGAAGGGCAGTAGACTTAGGAGTAAGACGAGTAAGTCACTCGTTCCTCATTATACCGGAATGCCCTACGCCCCTGTTAGGAAGGGACATCATGACCAAAGTAGGAGCCAAATATCTTTTCAAGCTGAGAAACCTCTGGTGACTAATCAGGAAAATAAGCCTTTGAACTTGAGTATTCTGACCATAAGATTAGAAGACGAATACTGTCTTTTTATGGAACCAGAGCCCTCCCGAATTAGTCAGGAGTGGCTCGACCGATTCCCAGGAGCCTGGGCGGAGACGGCGGGCATGGGGCTCGCCAAGAACCAGCCCCCTGTAATCATAGAAATAAAAGCTTCAGCTTTGCCAGTGACTGTGAGGCAATATCCAATAAGCAAAGAATCCAGGGATGGAATTAGGCCACATATCCAGAAGCTTATGGAACAGGGAATATTAGTAAAATGTCAATCCCCATGGAACACCCCCTGGCTGCCTGTAAAAAAGGCAGGAACGGGAGATTACCGACCAGTACAAGATTTAAGAGAAGTTAACAAAAAGACACAGGACATTCACCCCACCGTGCCAAATCCCTATAACCTACTAAGCTCCCTGGCCCCAAAAAACATCTGGTATTCAGTTTTAGATCTAAAAGATGCTTTCTTTTGTCTGCGCTTGCACCAGAACAGCCAACCGCTGTTTGCCTTTGAGTGGAAAGATCCCACCACAAGAACTACTGGGCAATTGACCTAGACTCGTTTGCCACAAGGATTCAAGAACTCGCCCACCCTCTTCGATGAGGCTTTACATCAGGACTTGGCTTTCTACCGAGCTTCAAACCCACAAGTAACTTTGCTGCAATATGTTGATGACTTATTGATAGCCACTCCCACCCGGGAGACCTGCCAAGAGGCCACTGAAGCCCTTTTGACTGAACTTGCCAAATTAGAGTATAGAGCATCTGCTAAGAAGGCACAGATCTGCCAACAAGTGATTTATTTGGGATATTCCCTGAGAAAAGGGAAAAGGTGGCTTACTGAAGCCTGGAAGCATACTGTGACGCAGATTCTGGTCCCCACTACAGCACGCCAGGTTCGCGAGTTTCTGGGGATAGCGGGGTTTTGTAGATTATGGATACCCGGATATGCTTCCTTGGCCGCCCCTCTGTACCCCCTTACCAAGGGGACAGCCCCATTTGTTTGGGGATCTGAGCAACAACAGGCCTTTGATGATATCAAGAAAGCCCTCCTCTCAGCACCCGCTCTAGCATTGTCAGACGTAACTAAGCCATTTGTCCTTTTCGTGGACGAACGGAGCGGAGTAGCTCGAGGAGTGTTGACCCAACAATGGGGACCTTGGAAGAGACCTGTCGCCTATCTGTCAAAAAAATTAGACCCCGTGAGTAGTGGGAGGCCTGCCTGCCTGAGAGTAGTAGCAGCTGTGGCCCTCCTAGTTAAAGATTCTGACAAACTAACACTGAGACAAAAACTCACTGTGGTTGCTTCACATGCGTTAGAGAGCATAATCCGGCAACCACCCGAAAGATGGATGTCAAATGCCAGAATGACTCACTACCAGACCTTACTCCTGAATCGTGATCGTGTAGAATTTGCCCCACCCGCCATCCTAAACCCAGCTACTCTGCTCCCCGATTTGGAAAAAGAAGTACTTCATACCTGCCAGGAAATCCTGTCTGAGGAGGCGGGGACCCGCCAGGACTTACAAGATCAGCCTTTAGAAGGACCAGGACTCCTGACTTGGTATACAGACGGGAGCAGTTACATTATAGATAGTAAGAGAATGGCGGGAGCTGCAGTAGTGGATAATAACCGAATCGTGTGGGCCAGTAGACTTCCAACGGGCACTTCTGCACAGCGAGCGGAGCTCGTCGCTCTGACTTAGGCTCTAAAGATGGCAGAAGGTAAGAGACTTAACGTCTATACCGACAGCCGATACGCTTTTGCCACTGCTCACATACTCGGGGCTATTTATAGACAGAGAGAGTTATTGACTTCTGCCGGGAGAGATGTTAAAAACAAACAAGAAATTTTAAATTTGTTAGAAGCCATCCATAGACCTAGAGAAGTGGCAATAATACATTGCCCTGGGCATCAAAAAAGTGACTCTCTAATAGCTCAAAGAAACAGAAGGGCGGAACAAGCTGCAAAACATTCAGCCCAAAGAATGAATATCTTACCCCTCCAAGTGTACCCGGAGGCCACTTGTATTAAGAGCTTCCAGTATACACCCGAAGACCTCACTTGTATAAACAAATTAAAGTTTAAAAATTCCTCACCCCACGAGATATACAAGTCTGAAAAAGGGAGAGTTGTCCTGCCTAAGAGAGAGGCAGAAGAATACTTAAGGCAATTGCATCAATTGACACATTTGAGAGCAAAAAAACCTAAAGACCTTGGTTCAAGACTCCCCTTATGATGTTGTTAAATTAAGAAAACTGGCTGACGAGGTTGTAAGAAATTGTCTTCCCTGCCAATTAGTAAATGTGAGTAAAAATCCAGTAACATCCGGGAAAAGACTTCGAGAAGATCGCCCAGGAGCTTACTAGGAAGTTAACTTCACTGAGATCAAGCCTGTTAAGTATAGATATAAGTACCTTCTAGTTTTCCTAGACACATTTTCAGGATGGACAGAGGTGTTCCCCACCAAAACGGAGACAGCTCAGACGGTGTCTAAAAAGAGCCTTGAAGAAATATTTCCCAGGTTTAGAATCCCAAAGGTAATCGGCTCCGACAACGGCCCTGCCTTTGTTGCCCAGGTAAGTCAAAGATTGGCCAAGATTTTGGGGACGGATTAGAAATTGCATTGTGCATACAGGCCCCAGAGCTCAGGACAGGTAGAAAAAATGAATAGAACTCTAAAAGAGACCCTGACTAAATTAACCATAGAGACTGGTTTATATGATTAGTTAGTTCTCCTTCCCTTCACCTTATTCTGAGTTAGAAACACCCCCAGCCGTTTTAGACTAACACCCTTTGAAATAATGTTTGGAGCCCCGGCTCCACTAAATGCAGCTCACCTCCACATATCCCCTGAATCTGTGACTAATAAGTTTCTGCTTGAAAAGTTACTGGCTCTGGAAGTCGTGCAGAAAGAAGTGTGGGCCTCTATCCGAGAAGCCTATCGGCCAGAGGACATTTCAGTACCTCACCCGTTCCAAGTGGGAGACTCTGTCTACGTAAGGCGACATCGAACGGACAATCTTGAGCCTCGGTAGAAAGGACCCTTCATCGTCCTTTTGACCACACCTACAGCTGTGAAAGTAGATGGCATCTCTTCCTGGATACATGCTTCACATCTGAAGAAAGCGCCTCAACCAGACCCGGACTGGCGAGTAATTCCAACTGATAACCCTCTTAAATTTCGCTTTTGTAAAAATGATTGTGTCACTAACAATTCTAATTCTAATGACCCAGTTACTTCCCACCTTCCAGAACCCTAACCCCCATGAGCCCAGGTTACTCACATGGCAAATCATTACCCCGGCTTCCCAACAAGTAGTAGTCCAGTTAACAGGACAACACCCTAGGGGAACTTGGTGGCCTACCCTCACTGTAGATTTGTGCACTCTCTTCAAACAAGACCCATGGTACGAAGATAAAGTTGGGGTACCCGGATGTGGTACTCGGGATTATACAGTGCATTGGGGCTCTGGGACCATGAAAGAGCTCCAGAATACCTGCTTCTATGTATGCCCAGCCCCCTCAGCCGATAGTGCCAAGGCCTCACAGTGTGGTGGGAAGACAGATTTTTTCTGCAAAAATTGGGGTTGTGAACAAACAGGGACATGCCATTGGCTGACAGGAAGCGCAGGGAGATCTCCTCTAGGCCTCATAAAAATCCAGTGGAATACCGCTCGTGCCCAATGCACGACTAATCCCACCTGCAACCCTATTGACATCTCTTTCACAGATGCAGGAAAAAGAGCAACAAACTAAGAAAAAAGGCTTATGTAAGGACTAAGACTCTACCAGTGTATCTATGATAATAGAGTCTTGTTTATGCTCAGGCTTAAGGTAGAGACTCTTCTGGCTGTCCCAGTAAGACCCAATGCTGTCTTGCGGGATCAACCGCGTCTCCCAGCCCCAGCCCCAAAACAGGCCCTAGCCCCACCTATGGACTCTGCCACCACTCCCTCCGCCTCCACTCTTGGCCGAGTCACCTCCTTTCCTGGCACCGGACAACACCTTCTCAACCTCCTTGAAGGGGCTTTTCAGGTCTTAAATACCACCAACCCTAACACTACTGAATCCTGTTAGTTGTGTTTCTCTTCTGGGCCGCCTTATTATGAAAAATTGAGATTGTTAGGCAGTTTTAACAGGACAACCCGTCACGAGATCTGTAGCTGGGGAAGCCACAAGAAGCTAACTCTGACTGACGTAACTGGAAGAAGAAAATGTTTAAGTTCAGTCCCTCCCACCCGTAAAGCTTTGTGTAATGAAACCATAGCTGTGACCTCCTCAGGTGAAAATGAGTATCTAGTCCCTCCTCCCGAAGGGTGGTGGACTTGTAACACTGGAGTGACCCCATGTGTCTCTACTTCTGCCTTCAACTCCTCCCGCGATTTCTGTATCATGATGACCTCTCATTCGTAGCTGAATTTAAACCTAGGCATAGATATAAGAGAGAGCCGGTCTCACTAACCTTAGCTGTGTTGTTAAAAATCAGAGTCGCAGCCGGAGTAAGAACAGGGACAGCTGCTATTATCCAAGAGAACCAACATTATGAGAGACTAAGGACAGCTGTTGATGAAGACCTAAAAACCATAGAGCAATCCATTACTAAACTTGAAGAATCTCTGACTTCCCTCTCTGAAGTAGTCTTGCAGAACAGATGAGGGCTGGATCTGCTGTTTCTAAAAGAAGGAGGATTGTGTGCAGCTTTAAAGGAAAAATGCTGCTTTTATGCAGACCATTCCGGAATAGTAAGAGATTCAATGTCAAAGCTTAGGGAGAGGCTAGACCAGAGAAAGAGAGAACGAGAAGCCGGCCAAGGGCTATTTGAATCTTAGTTCACTAGGTCCCCATAGTTTACGACCTTGATATTCACTCTGGCTGGGCCCTTACTCATCCTTGTGTTGCTCCTCACTTTAAGACCCTGCATATTAAATCGGCTGATAACTTTTGTTAGAGAAAGAGTGAGTGCTGTTCATGTACTAATGTTGAAGCAACAATATTATTCTCTCACCCAACAAGAAGATACAAACATTCCATGATTAGAATGCCCTTAAAGAGAAGTGGGGAAATGTAGAACCTGAAGAATCAAAAGTTAGCATAAGCAGAGCCATCTTAAAGGCTCAAACACCATTTTCTAACCTAGAAGGAGAAAAATTACTAGAACTTTGAAAAACAAGTTAGTCAGCCTGTGTTAATTGTAGTGACCTTTAGTTAGCCAACCTCAATCAGTTAAGCTTATCTTGCTAGAACCACCCTAAACATTCCGAAAGTGATTTTATCTAATCAGACCCCCAGGATGAGGCGTCAGCCGAAAATTTATGTGTCTATGAAAAAAAAAAAACACTGTATTGTGACTGTAGAAAATACTGCCCCTTTGAAAATGCTATAAAAACTTCTGGCTTTGTGAGTTCGGGGTCCTCGGTGAGACCCGCTGCGTCGGGCTAATGCATGGAACCCCAGCTAGCTGGCCTCTGAATAAATTCCTCTTGCTTGTTGTATCAAGAGACGCCTTCCGTGAGTGATTTGGGGCGGCGTCCTCCTCTGGGAGAATCCAACAGTCTCTGACTTTGTCTCTAGCTTCTTAGACAGTCCGGGATGCCCTGAAACATTCCATTGACCCCTTGGTAATTTTACTTTCTCCTTTTTCTTCTATCCCTCCTTCTATCACTTAACTTGTAAGCTCTTCAAACTTGGTGAGTAATTTATCTCTAAATCAGCTATGTCTTTTGTTTCTCACTTGCCTATGACAATAGATATAGTGATTACTCTTAATATGTGACTACTTTTCCTATAAATCACAATTATAACTCTGTAAGACTATATTTTTAAATTACCAAAAAATATTTTTAAAAAATTTTTAATTTTCAAGTTGTTAATTTAGTTCCAATTCTTAAAAACTTCTAAATGAAGTAAATGGAAAAAATAACCAAAGACTCAATCATAAGAATATTACTGAGTTGTAATTTGCTTTACAGAAATTTAGTTGATTGCTGAGAGGTTATTTTGGAAATACTATAACAATACTAGTTGCATGAACTTTATAAGCATACAATATTAGAAATAAAAGGTTTCTAACAATTTAGCAATGTCATGATTGGGTCTTTGGTTATTTTTTCCATTTACTTCAATTAGAAGTTTTTAAGAATTGGAACTAAATTAATTGAACTTGAAAATTAAAAAATTTTTAAATCACTTTTTTTAGTCATTTAAAAATTTAGACTTACAAAGTTAAAATTGTGGTTTATGGGAAAAGTAGTCACATATTAAGAGTGATGCAAAAGCAAAGTTGACCTTTGAACAATATGGGAATTTAGGAGCACTGACCCGCCATAGTCAAAAATCCAAGTATAACTTTTAACTTCTCCCAAACTTAGCCTACTGTTGACCAGAGGCCTTACTGATGATATAAACAGCCAATTAACATATACTTTGTATGTTATATGTATAATATACCATATTCTTAAAGTAAGCTAGAAAAAAGAAAATGTTTGTTGAAACTGCTGCAAATTGCCCAAAAAATGTCCTTTAGTTCTTGAAAAAATCCATGTGTAAGTGGACCTACACAGTTCAAACCCGTATTATTCAAGGGTCACCTGTATAGTTTCATTTTGTTTTGTTTTAATAAGCATACTCCCTGCCATATTCCTTTAGAATAGGGTTACCATATATCCAGTTTCACTGGGACAATCCTAGTGTCTGCTTATTGTTCCAATGAAATTATTAATAGTACACTATTCCACTATCAAAAGTTGGTCTCATTTGAATGATATATTATTATATGTTCACTTTATTAAACAGGAAACTAACGTTCAGTTCCACTGAAGGAAAATATATACATCTTCTACTTTAGGTTAAAGTAAAAATTTTAAAATATTCAAAAAACCATGATGATATACTAACACAGGTTAATAAAATATAAAGCTGATGCTAAATAATTTTCTTTCACATCCATATCACTGGGCGATAATGAAAAGTAAACTCTGTGTTTTTAAATGGGCTATTATTATAGTAAATAAAATATAATCAAAGTAACCCTTAGTTCTGCTTTACAAAACTCTGCTGTTCTTCAGACCCAAAAAACAAAACCTACAATTAAAAAAGAAGCAAGCAGTTTGTCCATTAAGCCAGCATAGAGTGTGCACTTTAAAACTGGAGATTTCATAAGACACACTAACAATATTTTACACTCATAAACCAGTTTGAAGCCTGAAACACAATTTCATTTATCTTTGTATTCTAGGCTTTATAGTGTCACAGAAAGTATCCATCTGTTCAGCTGAGATTGCTTCCAACAGTGAGTGGTCAGAAAGACTTAGATGATAAAGGTCAAAGGAGCCTCTTGACCCTGTGATACTTGCCAAAGCAATTGGAGCATCGGGACTGATATACCGTTAGATACAGTTCGCTATAGCAGGCTCCACTTTAATTGGTAATGATAGCAAGAATGCACAGTTAAGTCATTGCTGAAAGAAAACAAAAAGTATCCAATATAGTAATTTATTACCAGTCAGTGTGTTTCCTACACTAGGCGGTTTTACCCCTGCAGTGGTGAGAGAAAGTAAAAAAGGTACTCTAACACTTAGCTGAAAATGGATGCCCTGCTGATACCTGGGATGTGTGGTGGCCCCATGATTGCCCATGCCATTAGCTTGGTAATGTTGTCTCTTTTGTAAGCTCAGCTCCCTGTTTTCTTCCTGTGCATCAGCTGCAGATTGAAGGCTTTCTCCTTTGTCTTCTATTTGTGCTGCCAATCATGCTGCTCTCCAGTGACCCTTTGGAGGGAGACAATTTTTACTATGAACAACTATCTCCAGCAACCAGGAGCTTAACAGGTGTAAAATTGAATGTCTGGTGCTTTCATTTGCACCTTGTTTGATTTAAGCATTGTTGGGATATTTGTTCATTCCTATCATTCCATCACGTTTTGTCATATCTCTACTAAAAGATATATGCTTTTGTAACTGGTATATGTCTACCTGCTTATGGTTTTCTATGAAATTAAGTCATTTGTTAAAAATGTTGAAATGTATTTGTTGCAATATAAGCAAAGCCCTTTGTAGACCTGTTTCATTTAGTCAATCAATAAAAAAACATCCTTTTAAAAGTAGTTACTGATTTCTGTCAATGAAGGTAAAATTCTCGTGAAGAAATATAAGTAAACTCTATGAACATAAAGATTTTTTTCCATAAAAACATCTTAAGATAAACTACGTAACACTGAGAGAAAATAGATTAAAGGAGAGAATTTCCTAATTGTAAGCTTAGACCTGGTAAATAAACCTAATTTCACATTTCCAATTATATGTTGGAGGTATGGTTTGTGTTTATGTCTACTTTAAAATAGTGCCACCTTTATTGAATGAGTAAAGTCAGTAAACATGTATATGATTACCTTCCTCAGATACTTGAATTTACTTCAAGGATCATTTCATTTCATGACTAATAGATATGCCATTTTCCTCAAATCATGGTAGAAATTTATTCCTGAAATAAATAAATATAAGACAATTATTAAGTTTGCATTTATAATTAAACACAACATTTAAACTTGATTTTGTTTTTATAACTGAGTTTTTATAACACCAGGTAGTGTGTTAAAAGTCTGTTACTTTATATATTTTTAATGGATAGTCTTTCATACATTGAATTTGCATACATAAAATTAAATGACACATCATAATTCCCCATGGAAATGTCTTTTTAATTAAAGGTTAGTCATGGAAATCAGTAAATTGTTGAAAAATATTATTTTGTCTCTACACACAAACATGCACACATTTCAGCTTTTAATTTAGAGTGAACACTATCTAGGATTATTCTGAACTAAAACTATGTTAGGAGATACGAGATGTTAGAAACCTCCAGACCAGATTTAGCCTCCTGTCCACCAGCTGCTTTAGCTGATTTTATTGCCCCAAAGGCAGTTTGCTGGAAAGTATGTCCCAAGCCAGCTCCCATCTGTTTTAGAGACTATAGTGCTTTGTGCTTCAAAAAACTAAGGACTTCAGCTTTGAAGGCTAGAACAGAGCTTTATCATATTTTCAAGGACAGAAGAAAGCATTTCAGAAAGGAAAAAAGAAATCCTAATATCTTGTTTCTGCACTTCGAAGGATTATTTGACATGCTGAATTAAATTTTTCTACTCGGTAAACACTGAGTTATTATTAAATTAATTAATTGATTAATTTGTTACTGGCACTCAGTATGTTCCAAATAGTCATAAATGAAAGAATCCTTAGTCAATGTCTGGCTTAGGTCTGAGTTCTGCTTTTTAAACCAAATAATTCTAAAGTGAAAATTGTGTGAAAGCCTTTAGCCCTGGATAAATGATTATTTATTATTATATTTATTAACAATTCTTTCATTTTTTTTCCCCTGACTGGTATTTTCTCCTTAGAATCAGCCAAGGTCAAGAGAGCAGGCAAAGGGGGAGCTCATTCATTAGGAGTGTGTGTATCTTGTTAAGAAAATGCCTAGTGTCTTAGGAGAGAGGGTAAACCAATGCGGGACTCTCCATCAGCTAATAGAAATGTGTATTTTAAATGATGTAGCAGAATTCCTTGAATAAGTTGAATCACAATGGTAAACAGACTTCAGAAATAAGAAGGTAGATAAGTAAAATAGCATTTAAGTTGTACTTTCCATGAAATTTTTATGTGGTTATGTATATTAATGTAGATGGCATGTCTTGATGGTCTTGAGAGGGGAAAATATAAAAACATTTTCTTTTCCTGGGTATCATATCAGCAACATATACAGTAATTTGACTCTTCAGGTACTGTTTATGTCATAATTTAAGACATACCAAAATGCAGTATAGCAGTATTGGTTTTCATGTATCACTAACGGGAGACAAGGTTGAAGTTTAGAAAATGAGTTCTTGATGCTGTAGAGAGGACCCTGACAACAATGGATAGTAAAGAGACCTCTCTCACTCTTCAAACCTTAGGCCTTGTGTTAGCCTCCATTGTTATAATACTGTTGATGTGTTCCTTGCCAGACCATAATATAAAAACATGTGTGTAATCTGTGTGCATATGTATAAATTTCTTGTTCACATTTAAATGAGATTATATTATAAAATGTTATAAATGCTATTCTACAAGGTTGCTTTGTTAAGTTCAAAAATATTTGGCAGGCATCCTATATCAGTACATACAGATCTACCCTGTTTAGATTTTCAGCCAAGCCCCAATATTATTTTACTTTTCTGATTCAGAAAATCATTGATAGGGGAAGCTATTTGGGAATATGTTAATATACAATTGTTACTAGTTTATGATGTTAAAAGGGACCCAGTATTCTTTCATGTACCTGGTATTACTGCATAAATCGAGTTTAAATGACAGGGATTAAAAAGGAGTGGTTGTTCACATAAATGGACCTTGGAAAACCATTCCAAATTAGCCAATATTAAGAAAATGTATAAAATAAATGATTTTTTAATGAAAAGCACAGCAAAACTCTTACTGATTTAAATTATAATAATATAGCATCCCTCTTATTATTTGATTTTTTTTTCTGGCAGTTTTAGCAAATGCCAAAGGATATGAAAAATAAATAAAAATGGAAAGAATGGAACAAATTACTTTCATTATATTAAAATATAATACTCAGATTAAAATACAGGAATAGTGGATATTAAATGAACAGAACAGAAACAAAAAAATGAATAGAACAGAAAAACTAGTATAACAAAAAATAGTTAAGCATAGTCATGCTAAAAAGAAAACCCATAGGAGTACAAAACACTAGTTAGAAAATAGAACAGTGAATATAAAAATTTCATTGATAATAGCAATGAAAACAAAACAAATAGGGATAAATTTAATAAGAAATATGAAAGAATTATATGAAAACAGTTTTAAAAATTGCTGAAAGACAAGAAAATTATCATGATTTGATAACATAATGTAATTCCTGAGGGAAAGCACAGTATTTTAGATTTCCATAGTCACAATTTTATACATTTAATAACAGTAACTTTCAAAATCTCCTTGGTGGGTTTTTTGGGAACCGTATTAATTGATTACAAAATTCTTATGGAAAAATGTATAAACTGAGCTAAGAAAAATTAGAAAAAGAGGAATGATGGGCTTCCTTCTCAGATGTAAAATCTATCTATCCATCTACCTGTAGCTCTGGACAGAGGGGTTTCCCAGCTCCAGGCAAGTTCACTATGGATTTGGTGAGACCAAATAACAACAATATAACATTGGGGGTAAAAAGAGGCTCTTACTAAGCTTTATTCTCATGGCAGTAGGTCAAGAGCTGGAATCCCGCCTACCTCATCTCTGTCCCCAGCTCAGCCTTTGTTCTCCCCTCTTCTGCTTCCCTCTGCCCATAGCACTGGGTGGAGCTCTTCTTATATCAGTACTGGCAGTAATGGCTTATCACCAACAGGTATACAAGCATGTGCCTGTACAGTAGGCTGAGTATTACCTCACTGCACATTTACAATTGGTGAGATTAAGATCAGGTGAGAATCCTGGCCACAGAATTTCCATTTTTGTTACACTATCTATCATTTATCATCTACCTATCTATCTGTAGTAGAGTTGGATCAAGAACAGACAAATAGATCAATGGAAAAAAAAAAGAGTCTAGGAATAAGCATGTGTATATAAGTCATAATTTGCTCTTTGGAAAAGATGGCACTTAAAGTCAGAGAGGAAAGTTAAGAAGTGGCTTTTGTATAATTGAACGTAATTTTAGATAAAATAAAAAATTATACACCTACTTTCTAGTTCAAAAAAAATGAACTCAGGTGAATAAAAATCTTAAGTATAGAAATATTGATTACTAGAATAAAATATATAATATTTCTGGTAAATGGGTTCTGAAAGACCTAGAAGTGGCAAAATTCCTAAAAGATACATGAAAAAAAGATGTATTTTACTAAAAAATTGTATTGCAAAAACTCCAAAAATCTATAAATGTAAAACCTGATGAGACTTGAAATGTATTTGCAATATATTCACCAGAGGATTAATGTTTTTACATACACAAGGGTTCTTCTTACAAATTGATAAGGAAAAGATAAATGATAAAACAGGAAATTGAGCAAAGATGAAACTTAAAGCACAGAAAAATACAAAGAACCATTAAGTTTTTCCCACTGAAAACATCAACACAAATTTCCTATCATCAGATTAATAAATATTAAAATAAGTGCTGAATTCTTCAGTGGTATGACAAAATAACTTATATACACTCACTTTTGGTTGAATATGTTTTGAAACAACCTTGCAGGGAGCAGAGTCTAACAATTTAACCAACATTTTAATAGCACATAACTTTTTACCTTGAAATTCCATTTCAAAGAATTTTTAGAAGAATCAAAAAAGCATTCTATGATTTTAGTCACAGGTATGTTCAGAGAAGCAACAGAAAACAGTGGTTTTTGTTTGTAATCTATGGAGAAATGGCTTACTTAAGGAACACTTTTGTCCTCTTCCAAATTACTCCAAATTCTGCATGGATAGTATTTTGAGAAGACATAATCCAAAGTCAGGGCAATGACATCCAAGTATACCGGGACCCAAGAAAGGGGGCACCCTAACTGAAGCTCTGAGTAGACAGGAACCCACCCATGAAGGCAGTTGTTATGGAGCATGTTGACTCTTGACTAACCTAGTAATTAGGTGCTTAAATGGGTTAGTGTTGTGAGACACTTATCTTTCATTTAGGCGATAGTTTCTCAAGTGAATTTCTCTAGTCACACAGAGATTAGAGATGAGCGGATGGAAATGTGCAGGACTAACATCCAAGGGCCGAATCCCAAATTACCCTAAAGAAACCACACTTAAAAATAGTTCTTAGAAATGTGCTGGCTTTTATTTTTATTTTTTGAAAGACCCGGAATAACATTTTCAACCATGATGTTTCAGTACTGAATAGTTAATATCAGGAGAATACATCAGTAAATATGAAATTAACTCAGGAAGTTTGCCCTCAATGGTTATATGACTCAGTTTATCTGGCACTTTTAGGCTCAATGAAGTTTTCTATAAAACTGCTTTCATTAGTACATTATACATTCATATTTCTGGTTGCATAGGAGATATAAAATTTTTCATTCTATGAAATATTCTCCAGTACCACCATTTACAAAATTCTGATTTGGAAAGAGCAAAAAGAATCAACATGAATCCTACTCTCAAATAGTTCACTCTAGAAGATACAATTACTTGATTAAAGAGCTTCATGCTTCGTTTTATGGACACTTAACAGCACAGATTTCTGCTGGTGGGTTGCACTGAGTTTGAGGCATGTACAGCTTATCAAAGATTGGAAAGGGTGAATCGTAATGATGTGTATATATATATATATATGATGACAAAAGGTGAATGTTGGAAAAGAAAAAAAAATGTCATGAAACATCTGAAGAAAGCACAATTACAACAGTAAGTTAGTGATTAGACAAGGTTTATGTAGGGAACTCTCTTGGGGAAATAAGCTTAATTTAGGGGTAGAATTACCTTGTAGTTGAGTGTTAGGACATTGCCAGCTTGAGAAGAACTAGAGGCAGAGAAATCAGAAAGGCTTTAAGGCCAAAACAAACTATTAACAGCAGAATCAGGAAGCAGTTTCAAGCACAGATTGCAATTAGGAAAGGGAACTGGGAAAGAATTTGGGCGAGATGATCTAGACTGCAAACTGCAAGTTTAGGGACTTGCTTACCATTGAGTCTTCCACATATGTCACAGGCACCCAGCACATAGTAGATGCTTAGTAAACATCTGATGGATACATGAATAACAAATAATTAATAGAATGTGAAGGATGGGACATGGAGTGACAGGCATTCAAAAAAGATGACTTTAAGAGAAGAAAAGGAAAAGGTGGTACTCCGATTTAAGCCTGGTTCACTGGAAGAATGTTGCTGCCAAGGATGTCAGGAGATGGAGTAGACTTTCTTAGTGAGAGGCTGGTATTGCAGTAGCAATACCATGCAGTAGCCATGTTTTCATATACATGTTTTAGAATACAAATAATACCTTCTTGAAAATTTCCAACTTTTCAGTATGCTTCCCTATAATTTGGTGAAATGTGTGTGCCAGAAAATGAATGTGATTAGGAGGAAGTATAAAATCCTGATTATAAATATAGAAGGATATTTCGTTTGTGGAAGTACCAGTGGCTGAATCACCTTTCTTGACTTCCAGGACCATGCTTAAATAAGCCTTTGCCATGTTGCAATGGAGTAGAAATCTGTCATTGTTCTTCTTTGTATGATTTTTCTATTCCAGAACCTCTGTTGTATGACTGGAAGGACATGAAAGTGCTGATACTTTGAAAATTAGACTTGAGCATATTTTACTTTGCTGAGGCACCAAGAATATTTGGCAGTGATGAAGCTGCCTTTGGAGAGCCTCAATGTGGTACTGAATACTTCCTGAAAAAGGCTGTGTAATGTACAGTAAGAAACTGGACACCTGTATCCTAGGAATTGTTCGCTAGCTCTTTGTGAATTGGTGATAGTATAGTTGAAGCTTACTTTGTTCACTTCTTCGAGTTAAAGGGAAACAAACTGTTTTCATTAGTACTGTTTCATGCATTCATATTTCTGGTTGCATTGGAGATATAAAATTTTTCATTCTATGAAATGTTCTCCAATACCACCATTTACAAAATACTGATTTGGGAAAGAGCAAAAAGAATCAACATGAATCCTGCTCTCAAATAGTTCACACTAGAAGATATAATTCCTGGGTTAAAGAGCTTCATTCCTTAGGGAAGATTGAACTTTCACATATGAAAATATTCCATGACTACCTATGTTTGGAACTTTGGGTTACAAGCTCATTTCTAGAGGAAATTTTTTTCTTTTGTGTTTTGTAGTTTGGGTGTGTTTTATTTTTTTTCTCTCTCACCTTGTTCTCGGCTGATATTCCCTATTGGTTTTATTATTGCCTCTGTCTACCTTTTCAGGGCCCTCAGTTCAGAATGAGGCATGGACTATACTGATATTGGGTATATGTCTGCCTAATCGGTGTACTAGTTTATGGGTTGACTCAGTTACATCACAATTTTTCTAGGTCATTCACCCACCATAGGCCTGACATTAACCTCAGGAGTTGAACTTTATCTACAGCCCAGCCATCTGTTTATAGATCTGATGCTAAGCGGGCCTATACCTTCATTCATCTCCACTTAACACTTTGTGTTTCTGTTCCATGTTTGGTCCTCAGGGATATTTATTTTGCTTTTGAGCTCGGTTAAATCTTTTTGAGTTTCTTTTTAAAAAGTACTTGATCTATTATGGTTATGCATTTGGAAATAAGAGTTTGCTTCAAAGTCTAAACTTTGGCATCTTCAATTCAAAGTCAACTTATGTTTTTATGTTTTCAAAATCTCAATGATTTGTTAATTTGTCATAAAACACAAGTAGCTATCTAAAGCTTTTAGTAGCGCAGATACTACTCTAATTTCTTTTTGTATCCAGGTACCATAGTCTCTGCTTTTTGTGGCATCAGTTTTGAAGATAACCTCTTTTAATTAGGTTATAAATTAATCTACATTGTAGACTTGTTTCTGAGAAAATCTCCCACTTTAAGAAATTATGTTACCTTTTCTATAAATTTCCTGTGTAGGTTCATCATCAAATAATTTCTCAGTGTTCAATAAATAGATATCACATTTCTCTGCCTATCATCAGTGCCATTCCTTACTTGAAAAACTTCCACCCTCATATATTTTTTGATGTGCATACTTTCCCTTGAGTATTGATATATTATCTAGAATCTTCATTGTCTTTCCTTGCATGAACTATACTTGTATCAACTGTGACTTTCAGTTTTTGCTTATTTAACAAATAAAATTTAGAAATTTACAGAATAAACAGAGTGCAAAATCTGTGTATACATATTTGATTGTTTTCTAATCTGTTACAATGGCTTCATCTATACCCAATTAGCCAGTAGTTTTTAGAGTGACTCATAACCATAGTGTCTTTCAGATTAGTAAACTAGGGACTATATTTTACACACACAGTTCCTCAATTTTTACATAACTTTTTAAGATACATAATTAAAGTTAAAAGCACACCTGGAAAAAGAAGATTGAGAACAAAAAGAATTACTGAATGAAATTACTGAAAAGTGATTTCCTTAGCTCCTGTAATTAGAATGCTGAAAATAGAAAGTAGTCTCCCAGTGATCAGAGAAATTGGAGAGGGTAGGTTAATTTGATGAGTTAGCTATCAAAAGTTTTTTAAAAAGAATTTTATTTTTAATTTAAAAATGATGTTAAAACTATTAAAATAATGTAATTTGGTTTATATTTAACAAAATTTAGATTATGATTGCAATTATACACTAATTCTTTACATGACTCTAAAATGAGTCCTGTATTTTGTTTTGTGTATTTATCTAATTAAATTATATCATTCACAATATGTGACCACTTACAACTTCATGTCTGAATTTCACAATAAATCTTAGAAAAGTATTTAAGTGATAAGTTTTCCACTGGCGTCTCTTCTACTTTCTATTACAAGATTTGTCACTTGAAGCATCTGAATTAAGTCTCTCTTCTTCAGTTATCAGCTGGTCTCCTGTGCTGTATCCTCATTTGTCAGTAGCAATGCATGTGACTCAGATAGTGCTGACACCCCTGTGTGGATTTAGTGTAACCCTTCATTTTTAACTGTATTTGCTATCTACTTTGCAATTGGATTGCATCATTTGATAATCAGCCAGAGCCTGTCAAATGGATGGGACAGGCCTTTATGTTAGAAAAAGAGGAGAGTGTGTGTATACTAATTTTGTAAGTAATCATTCATTAGTGAATATTTTCACATAATGATGACTTTTTCTTCCTTACGCATCTCAGTGAATATGGTACCTCATAAAATGAATGCTTAGCTAATGAGGACCTTTTGTATATGTCTTAGAAATATTAAAAAAATTTTTTCCACTTTTTGAAAATTAAGTGGAAAATCTCATCTGAAGAGTAGTCAGGGAAAAATAGGCTTGGGAATCCTGACTTGGCTGTTTACCAAACGGGAAACTTTGAACAAGTCACTTTCTGTTCCCCATTTTCTCTTAGTTTAAGGGGAAGGGGCCAAATTAGATAATTTTCTAACACAACTAAATATCTAAAATATTTGTGCAGCTATCATGTTTGTTTTTTTCACTTCACTTAATATTTAAATATTGATATTAGGCCTAATTGCATGCACAAAGTCACCAAAGTGTGAAGATGAAGTAGTTTTAGCATCCTTTTACCAAATGGATTTTGTGGTTGTGGTAGGTTGGACAGGTCAAATCCTTTACAACAAACTGCATGAGGGATTCAATATATTTTCAGAGTTTTATCAGCACATGTTGTTAGACAGTACATTTCCATTTTCAAAGGCAGGAAGTAAAACCAGTGTTATTTAATCATTTTGTCTTCTGAATCAGATGGAAAAGGAAGAGGCATAAGCTAAACACAGTAGGATGAAGGGAAAAATAAATAAATGAACAGACTTTTTTAAAATATAAAGATGCTAGACTTACACCTTCACTCCTAATACATTTTTTTCCTTCCAACTCTTGGATCTTTGGTTCTCTTTTTTGTGTGTCTACTGGGTTGTTGAGAGTTTCAATTTTGTGTTGTTGACTTTAATTTTACGTGTCATTTATTCTGGGTTTTTGTGGGTAGTAGAATAATTCCTGTCCGCTGGCCATCTGGGATTCTACTTGCAGACTTTCTGACTCAGTAGCTTTTCCCTGTGTGTGTACTCCAGACAAAGAGCTCAGATCTTTGTGCATCTTCCTACTGCCCCCCTGCTGTTTAGAGCATTCACATGTAGATATATCAGTACCATTTGACTCCCCAGCCTCACAAAGTTCAGACTGGAATGGATCAGTGTCCTCTGGCTGTCCTGATTAGGTAAACAACACCTCCTCTCTTGCCTCAGCGTGGAACTTCAGAGAGAGTAGAACTAGAAGTGATATGATGTTAGGGAAAATATCAGCACCTTCTCTATATATGCAAAGCCTGAACATCACATGTTGGGGAATTATTAGTCAGGCAATGAGAGAGCATTCTACAAACAATATGTAAACTAATAATAGAATTTATATTTAACCCTCACATTTTGCAGTGACATAGATTGAATGAAATACTTCTTGTATTTAATTATTTATTCTAGACTTTTTATGGTAACCAGATTGACGAATGTTTCTGAAACACTTCTATTATAATGATGGTTTACATATATTTTATCATTCATAAAGTAATATAATTATATTTTTGTACAATATCATTCAGTCATGATTTAGCAGGCTATTTTTAACCGAATTCTTGTCTGAGAAATGTATTGTGCATAGTAACATTTAAATATAATTATGGTTAAGAAATACTATAGTCTTCGCTAAATATTACTAAATATCATATATGACCAATCTATATAATATGTGAAAACTCAGGAATTACTGTTATAACAGGCATTTATTGTCATTCTGTGTTACTTATGTCCAAAATAATGGTAAATACTGTTCTTAAAGTCCCTTGGTGACATGACTTAAAAAATATATTAACTATTACTTAAGAGATTTAAAAATTTTCAAACAATGACAATAAGCTAGAATTATATAATTATTTTAGAATATTAAAATGTAGCAATTTTTATACTTATAACTTGGACTTGTTTCCAAATGGAAACCGACTTTGTTGTATATTAAATAAATTTGCAATGTTATTTATGATTTGAAAATATTGTAAATCACCCATTTGCTCCTGAGGCTTAAAGTGATTATATTTGGGGGTTTGTTTATAGTAGTGCAATAGACCTATTGTGGCTGTGTGGATCACAAAAGCAAAAGATGAGACTAGACCAGAGAATATGTCATATTGCTAGAGTCATTGCTGTGATTTTGATTGTTCTGCATTGTGTGGACAGCTACTCACACCTCATTCTACTTAGTAGGCACACAACAAGAACTTCTTGAAGCACTGCTGAGTGAACTTAAACAGGAATAAACCCAAGGATGGAACTGAGAGGGGTGACCTCCAAGAACATGAAGTAGCAGCTCAATTAGAGAAGAAGATACTGAATATTTTTAAGACTGTTAATACATACTGCCACAATATTTTGAGAAAGGTTAAGGCCATTTAGAATCTCATTTAGGGTCCTAGTTACATAAGCAGGGTAGGAAACTCTACTTTTTGCTTGTTACAGATTTGCAAAAAATTTAAAGGATCCCAACCAGTATAGCATATAAAATTTTACAGTTATTTCTCTTTTATTGAGACAAATAGTTTAAATACATATCTGAGTTAAAAATTAATTTAGGAAACCCTTAAAGGTAAAAAAAAAAAAAAAATGATAGCACAAATCCAGACAGTAGGGGGGTAAGCAAAGAGAGCATTTGCTAAGCCCAGGCACTTTCAACTTAAGTTTTAGCCACTGCACAGGTGATGAGAGGGAATGTCCAGGTTCAGTGCATTGATGGAAAGTTGGGTTGTAGTTCATTGCATAAATCCATTAACTTCTAAGAGCTGTATATGCAGTGAAAAAGTGAGCCAAGATAAGGATATGGTCTACAAAAGGAGATAATAAAGATATTTGTCTTTGTTGACTTAGCCCAAGATAAATGGGGGAGAATAGTTTTACCTGAAAATTGATAACCATCATCTGGACTTCACACAGGTTAAGGGGCAGAATTCACACTACCTACAATGAATGAAAAAACACTTAAGCTAAATATTTTGCTTAAAAAGGGACCTGTTGGCAGTGCCTCTGGGCAATCACAAACACAAATGCCGCCTTAAAGAATGGGTCTTCAACCCAGATCTCAAAGGATTCTCATCAACATTTCACACATTCACACAATTACAAAACATATAAGGAAACAGGAAATCATCAGCAAAATAAAAAGGCAGAGTCAGACAAAGACTTTAAAATTCAAATTATAGATAAAGCATACAAAATAAGTATGTTAATAAAATAAAAGGATTTAAAATATGAATAAGAAATAACTGAGTATTCAAAATGAACAGTTTGTTTTTTGAAGGGACCAAATAGAACTTCTAGAAATGGAAAGTAGAAGTTAAAATTAGAAATTCAGTAGGTATGGTACATGGCATAGTAGAGACAGGTGAGAAGAAAATTGGCTAACTGAAAGAAAAATTCTGAAGTGATTGCCCAGCATGTGACACAAAGAGACAAGGAGAGAAAAATCACAAAGGGGGATAGAGTATCTGACAAACAGCTAATCAGAGTTCCATAAGGAGATAAGAGAGTGGAGAGAGAAAATATTCAAAAAAATATAATTCTGAGAATTTCTCAAAATTAGTGAAAGATAGGAATACTCCGACACTATGTAGGATTGGGGGAAAACATCCACAACAAGAATTGTAGTGATTCTATGGTTCTATGCCTATTAAATATTAAAGGCAAAAAGAATATTAGATACAAAAAGATCTAAAAAGCAGCAGAGAGAAAAGACAGATGGATGGCAGATCACCAGCCTATACCTCAGCCACATCAAAGGATTTCAGAGGACTACAGAAGAATGCTTTCAAAAAAGCTATAAGAAAATAAATCAAGGCAAAATAGTATACTCAGAGAAACTATCTTCCAAGAAAAATATAATTCCAGTGAGAGGATCTACAAAGTCGAAATTTGATCTTTTGAAAAGAATATCAAAATTAACAAACTTCAGCAAAAAAAAAAATTTAATGCAATAGAGTATCAGCATTGAGAAAAGGACCCATAGTTACAGGTGCTACATCAGCAAATTGAAAAGCCGATAAGCAAATAATATAAACATCTTTTTGAACAACTAAAAACAATCAAGAAAAATTAAGCCTGGTCGAAATAAGTGGGAGATTTAATCTGGAACTTGACAAACACCCTCAAATTTATATAAGAGTAAAAGACCATAGGAAGAATAAGATAGGAGAGCTTACCCAACCAAAACAGTGGAGTACTATGCAATTACAGATAAATTGACTAATATACCAGGGAACAGATCAGTGACAAAAGGACAAATTCACAAATGATGTTGGCACAACTGAAAATCAAGATAAACATGAAAACTATTCCCAATTGCAAACTGATCACATAAATTAGAAGGCCAAGTATCAAAGAATTCAAAGTTGTGTGAAACTTTACATTTTGGAAAAAGTATAGGTAAACACTTTTATTTCCTCTGGATAGGGCAGGTTTTCATTTTTCTTTTTAAAGAAGACACAAAAAGTATAATCTTTAAATGTTTCTAAAATTTGAGAGTATTAAAATAGGAACTCAGTGTTCATCAGAAAACGCCATTAAAAATAGTGAAAAGACCAAGCCACAAATAGAGAGAACATAACCAACAGAAAATAACTTCCAAAATAGATATATCACCCTAAAATCAATAAGCAAAGGACGAATGAAAGGTTTTAGAAGTCTAGATAGGCACTTTATAGAACAAACATGAAAGGCCAAAGAAGTATATTACAATGATACTCAATTAGTGGTAATATTTAAAGAAATGAACATTAGAACAAGAAAGATCAACTTATAACCCCCATATTGACCAAAATGAGATTCTGTGTTAGTGAGGATGTAGAACTCTTCATACAGTGCTTCTGAGATTTACAAATTGGTATGATCACTTGGGAAAAGTACTTGGGATAGTTTCATAGTTGAAGATGTTCATGTCCTATGAATTATCGATGTCATCCTAGAAATTTATGCAAAGTGCACCAGAAGTCTTTATCAGAAGAAAATTCAGTGTAGCTTTTTTTTTCTTGAAGTTATAAATTGCAAAAAACAATTTTTATGTTCACTTAAAAGCAGTGGATAAATAAACTGTAGTTATCCTACAGTGTAATACTTAAGATCAGTGAAAATGAAAGAACTACAGCTATAATCAACAAATGAGATTTACATTGTGAATCTCACAAATGTAAATGTAAAATGCAGCATAAATAAATCAGAAACACTGTAAAGTGTGATAATATATGAAAATGTTTTAAATATGAAAAATGAGTCAATTATGAATACATATTTAAGGTTAAGACAGTCAGTGAAAGCAAAGCAATCAAAAACATGAAATTTAAGATACTGGTTACCTTTGACAGTAAGCAGGGGTATAGAATCAAGGCAGACTCCTTTTTTTTAACCTGGATGGGGACACTTTATTAATATTCCTTTAACATTTCATTTGCACTTTTTATTTCTATGAAATGCATAGCACATTTGGGAAAAACAAACAGAACACAGGACAAAAATGCACACCTCAATGAATCTCACAAAGTATACACCCACATAATCACTACACAGACTAATAAAATATTCAGTACCCATGAAACTATGTCCTCCCTGTCCTCCAAAGGTAACCACTATCCTTACAGATTTATTATCTATGAGTACATCCTTAAACCCTATTGTTTTCTTTGCTCCTGTTTTTTAATTTAACATGAAATTGTACAATTAATTCCTTTGTGCCTGCTTTCATTGGTCAACATTGTGTTGGTAGATTCATACATACATTTTATACATGTGGTTGAATAGCCATAGTTCTTTCATATTCATTGGTGTATATTTTTCCACTGCATGGATACCTCACAATGTCTCTATCCATTCCACTGCTGAAGGATATTTAGGTTGTTCTGGTTTGGAGCAATTATGAATAATGATGCTGTATAGTTTTGTCCATGTTTCTTTACATACAAAATTGCTAATCCTAACAGATTAAATGCATTGTTTATATATTATTTTGTATATATTAAATATTGCAAGAATTCCAAAAATCTAAATAAAACAACAAAAAATACCTAAAGGGCACAAATAAAGGGCACTTTAATCCCTTCTTCCCAATTAATTGTTAACATTTTTGTATATTAACTATAATATCAACATGTATTTCTGTTATATATTAAATACACATTCATATATACATACATATGAATGTATATGTGTATGTATGTATATATGTATATATCAACATTTAAAAATATATATTCACAATCACATAATTTTAGTAGAAGGGAATGTTTTTCCTACCTAATAGATTACATTTTCCCAATAAATATAGCTTTATCTATCATTTTAAAATATTTTAATGTTATTCCATTCTATGTATATGCTAATCATCCATTCAGCATATATTTATGGAGTCCATTAGTAATGCTGTTCAGTGGCATCATTTTAAAGGTTTGGGGAATGAAGCAATGCACAAAACTCCTACAAAGATGTAGTTTGAACACTATTGGGGAAAATGTACAGTAAACAAATATTAATATACCATAAGGTAATCATAAATATTAGGAAGAAAAAAATAGGGAATAGGATACTCAAGGAATGCCTCATAAAGGAATAGGAGCGTAACTGAAGTGTGGGAATCCCCCATGCATTTAGTTAGGGCAAAACCCTGATAGGCAGAGAAAGAACAGATGCAATACCATAAGACAAGCCTTAAAAAAAAAGAAATTTAATACTGGTTAACATTTAGGTTACTTCCATCCAAAATTTAAAATTTTAAACAAATTTGGATAGACTATTCTTGTTAAAAGACTTCCTAAATTCTTGGCAGGTGTTCTGTTCTCCTTGATTTCAGACCTGTTTTTTCCCTGTTATATGTCTTCATGGCTATATTAATAGAAAGATGTGAAAGTGTATATGAAAGGAGATTACTCTGATGCCATCTTACTCCATAGGCCTAATTCATACTTTTTTGAAGGAAAAAATAAGTTTTAAAAAGGAAAAAAAAAACTGTTTTCAAAGAATGTCAGAATATAGAATGTTTAATTATAGGGGAATTTTCATAGCTAAGACAAAAAAAAATGGAATAACTCCTTTAGTTGTATTGCTACTGAATATTTTTTTCATGCCATTTTAATCTCATGGATCCTTTAATAAAATCATGTAAAAAATAAGAACTTTGACACATAGTTTCTTTTATCTCCCTTAGGTCGCTGATGCCAAGTCTTTCTCAGGACCTTTCAATGTCCTGCCTGTGAAGACAAAGTGGAGTAACATTGGCTTTCACATCCTCTTATTTGATCTGGAAAACCTCGTTGAACTTTTACTGCCACCTCCGGGCTGCGACGCCGACCCTTCCACTTCGTTCCCCGGCAGTGAGATCCTGAGAAGAGCCAAAAGCACAGCTGAGAAGAAATCACTGACGCTGAAAAGAAATAAAACCGCCTGTGGTCCTCTCTCAGCAGAGGCACAAGCCAAACCTGCTAGCGAAAGCCCAGCCCGAGGAGACAACACTCTCAAGTTCGTGGAAGAAAGCGATGGCATTAAAAGGCAGAAGAAGATAAAGAGCTCCAAAAAGGTGCACCCTAAGCCATCAAGAAAAGTGGATGCCAACCTCACCATAGACACAGCTAAATTACTCCTATCTTGCCTTTTGCCATGGGGAGTGGATAAAGAATTAGATAATCTTTGCATTAAGCATCTCAATATTTTAAAGCTTCAGGGTCCTGTTTCTTTAGGACTTGCTTCAAATGAAGATCACTTTTCGTTGATGCTGCCAGGTTGGGATTTGTACAGTGCTGAAGTGAAAACAGACAATTCAAAAGTAAATTTATTTTCCAGGAAAGTTTTGGACTTGTCAAATAAATATACATCCGCTCTTCCAAATCAGGCTGGGATGCCAAAGGGACTGGAAAATAATTGCAACTCTTTGCAAGAGTCAGACACTATAGTGTATTTATTGAACAGGCTGTTTTTAGTTACTAAGCTAGTTAACATGCCTTTAGAATTGTCATGGGGAATTGACAGGTAAGCAATGCCTAGATATTTTGACTATTCTAATTTGGAACATTAAAAATAATTATCATTATTTGCTATATTCAGCTCTTTAGCCTCCTACCTTCCCTCCTTTCTTTCCTTGCTTCCTTCCTCCCTTTTTTCCAATGCAGAATGAATATGCAACAACTTCTTCTGCTCAAAACACATTTAAGAAAACCTTCCTTATAATTCCTTCAGATGGAAGGATAATTTGGGCAAAAAATCTATATGATTCAAAATGTATTTATTCACAAATATCCATTGCTCTCATAATGTATGCCAGGAAAATCATAGTGCTGGATGTTGAGTGATTTAAAGATAGATGAATAGATAGATGATAGATTCATGCATAACTTGAAATCCATTATACTCGCTGTGAATCAAGTATGAACAAAGAACATTGAAGTAAATGCCTGTGATGATGTAGTTCATGTACAAGCAGGAAAGGAAAAGTTTGAAAATTTCATACTTCAAATCCCACTATTTAATTTATAGTTTGGCATATTAAAATAGAAGAGTAACTCATTTATAGATAGTATAAGTTAGTAATAATAGCTATTGGCTTTTGGGTGTTTAGTATCTACTAGTAACATGTAAACCCTTTACATACATGACTTCATTTAATATGTACAACAAAGCTGGCATATAGGTACTATTTTTTGCTTACTGTTAAGATGAGGACATTGAGCTTTGCTGGCACATAGGTACTATATTTTTGCTCATTGTATAGATGACATTGTATATTGAGATTTATGAAGGGAAATTGTCAACCCCAAGATTAATTCAGCTCCTTAGAGGCTGATTCAAGGGTGTATACTAGTCTAGTTCCAAAGCCTGATTAATTACTAACCTTGCCTCTGTGTTTACTTTTTCCCACTGCTAAAATTCAATATAGTCTTTCATAATCTGATGTTAGAGGATTGCATCCAATTCACCAAGCACTTACTGAGTATGTCCCTAGCACTAGCCTTCAGAGGAAATATGAATTTCTCATTTGAGTAGCAACTCATTCAAATGATAAAGATAATGCCCATGAAATAAGTAGAAAACATTGAAGTTAGGTAAAGGAACAAGGAAAAACATTTGTAGCATAGATAAATATTATGGTGGTCAGAGTAAAGAGAAGAATTTGAGATGAAAACATCAGAAAGCCTTTATAGATGAGATACTGTTTGAACTGCCCACTACCTGGTGGTTATTGGTTCCTGACATTGTTCTTTGATAAGAGTTCAGTTCAACAAATATCTGCTAGGGACAGTATAGTAGACAGAGTTCCTGCCCTCAGTGAACCTACAGGCTACTAGCAAGTCCACATGGATCATGTAGGATTACTTCTATTATAAAGTGGCTCCCTTCCATTATAATGTTCCTATGCTACAGGGTACTCCAAATTCTGTTTGGTGGCCCTATAATGGTAAATTTCTGTGATTCTTGCATTTAATTTTCCTCTAATTTTTTTCTTCTGTTCATTTTAAATGCCTAGATGTGTAGTTTTTAGATTTCAGATAATTTTTTACTTTTCTCTTCTTTCCATTACTAAGAAAATTGCATAGCAACTAAAGTATGGTTAAGAAAAAAAAAAATGCAGTCAGCCTGGAGGATGAAAACCTGGAAATGAATCGGGGTTTTGTTGTTTAACTAGCCATTTGGCTTTGGACTAGTCACTTAGCCCCTCTGGCCTTGTTCCCCTCATTTACAAAATGAGGAGGGTGGGAAAGAAGACTGCTAAGATTTCTTCAAATTCTTAAAAATTTGGATTGCTAAAAAATTATATTTGTTTGCTTAATCATCTGTTAGCCCACAGAGCAGATGGGGAACTTAGTTATTGTTTACCAGAGTTTCTCATTTTGAGTTTGTTCCTGCTACGGACTACAGGGTATAGAGGATGCCTCTCCTCCTTTAGGGAAGATCCATCAAATGGCCTTAAAATCATTGCCACAGGTTGGTTAATTCTTTATAAAATTCTTCATTAAAACAAATTATTGAATGGAAGTGTCAGGATTAGAGACTGCTTCCATAAATCAGTCACTTGAGATACGATCTGCTGTCAGAGCCTGCATGCCATTTTTCAGGAAATCAAAATAATGTATATTGGATTTGTCACACCAAATCCTAATATTTTTGGCCATTTCACTAACATTCCGTTGTGGTTTTGAAGGCTGAGAAATCCTTGCGTGCTTAAGAACAACTGGGTGCATGATATCACAAATTTTAAGGAAAGAGCTATCTGTCTATGAAAACATCCCTGGACAGTACCCGGAAGTCCCCATCACTGGGCTACAACAACACCTGCCTTCCTCAGGGCCTGCTGGTACCTGGGCACAATTCTTTGGCAGATGTCAGCATATTAGGATTCAAAAATTTATTGCATTAGCCACAAATGCCGTGACCTAAGTAGCAAGGCTTCTCCTATAAAAGTGGGTCACAAGATAGTTCTGGTAAACTAAGATTCACAATCCCATTGGAGTTAAGGTTTTAGGTTAGAGCAAAGTGGAGAAATCAGATACACCAAAGAGATTAATGTGGAAGACTGTGCTAAAAATAATCTGTGTTCAATTGCAAAATTTGTTAAAGTGGTCATGCCCTCATATTATCTTCAATTTATTTCTTAAAATATATTTCATGCATCTTTAATAACATCCTTTAAATCTTTCTTTTTCAGTAGTGCTTTCAAAATGGAATCTATACATAACAAGGTGAAAACTCCTGGGAATGATATTTTGAATATTTCAAGCTTCTACAGTTACTTACGAAATGGTAAAGGAGTTACAGATATAGTCTGATTTTTTTTTATTCTATGAAATAAAAGAACTAATCTTTCTGTAACTGGATAGCATTTGACGATTTAGAATGGGCAGTGTGTGTATTTATTGTTTGATTTGGTCTGCATTTCATGTGGTTATAGCTTTGTATTTTTCTTATATTTGAAATAAACATGAATTTTTTTATTAAAATAAATAACATCTCATAAGACCTATAATGTAATGATTTCATCAAATGATCTTTGAAATGCCTGAAAGTCTGAAGCTTTTCAGCAAAGGAAATAATTTGGACATTAAATTAAGGTCGTATGTGATTTATGGGAATGCTTATTGCATCGATATCTTTATTACCAAGTAACTGATTATTATATTAGAGAATTTTAGAGCTATTTCGGAAGATTATATAATGGTCCTTGAGTTCT
The DNA here is from genome assembly GCF_030020395.1 of Manis pentadactyla. Lineage (NCBI taxonomy): Eukaryota > Metazoa > Chordata > Mammalia > Pholidota > Manidae > Manis > Manis pentadactyla. The sequence continues at coordinate 102,423,655 of NC_080029.1, read as the reverse complement.
GAATGACAGTATTGGTATTTAGATTTTCTTCTCATGCTAAATGGCTAATTCCCCCAAAACTACTTCTCCAAATCTCTGACATCTCAGTAACTGACAATTTATCCTTCCAGTTGTTCAGGCCAAGAACTTTCATGTCATTTTAACTTTTCCCTTTCTCCATACCCCATGTCCAGTCTTTCAATAATCATGTTAATTCCACCTTCAGAACACATCTCAGGTCCTGACTGCTTCTCCCACCTCGGCTGAGCCTTCATCCCCTCCTGCGTGGACCGCTGCAAAAGCCCCCTCACACCCCTCTGCTCCTGTTCTTGGCTCTTACATGCTCTTCCTGGCCACGCAACCGGAGTGATCTACTGGAAACCAAATCAGCACCTCCTGCTTCTGCTTAAAACCTTTCAGTGGCTTTTGTTTCACTGAATAAAAGCCACTGTCTTTAGGATAGTGCACAAGGCCCTATCTAAGCTCTACCTCTCTCGTCGCACTGCCCCGACCACCACCAATCCCCTGCCATCCGCCCCCATCTTTGTATTTATCTCCTGTTTAACATGTTCCAGCTGCATGGGACTGTTCACTCTTACTCCAACATGACAGGCAGGTCTCAGGGCCTTTGAACTGCCTCTTGCCTCTACCTGGAATACTCTTTCCCAAGATTCCACAGAAATCAACCTGCTGCCCCCCACCTCCACCCTATATCCTTCAGTTCTTGCCTAAATGCCATTGTATCAATGAAGGTGCCCTTCCTTCTCCCCAGCACAATCTATCCTGTTCCCTGTTTTGCTGTTTTCCGTAGTCCTTTTTGCTATCTGACATATTATATATCATTTTTTCATTTGCCATCTACCTCCTGCTACTAATATGTAAGCTCCATGGGGAGTATATATGTATTTTTTCATGACAGTTTTATTCACCATTGTGTCCCCAGTTCGTAGAACAATACGTATAAAGAATTAAGCTGATACTTTTGGATTGATGGATGAATAGTAAATAGAACAGCGGTTTTGGAGAGAGGCATCTGAGGTTCAAGATCCAGTTCTGCCACTTACTCCTTATGTACCTTTGGGCATGTCTTTTATACCTTTGCAAGCCATGTTTACTACATTTGTAACATAGGAATCAGATTCCAGACTTGATGTGCATGTTGCAGTTTATGATGCATATGCTGGGATGACCTGAACAGCAGTTGATAGGGTCTCTCTCAGGGCTATTGAAAAGAATATTTGGAATATTTTAAAGTAAGTGTTTATTAATAGCTTCCAATTAATTGAGTACCTAATATGTTCAAAGAATTATACTAGTGGCTTTATATTATCTCAGGTATGTAAACAACCCTGCACAGTAGAAAGATCTCTGTTTTACCCTTAGGACCCTTGGGGCTCAGAGAAGTTAGATGACTTATTTAAACTCAACAACTAGTAAGCAGAAGGACCAGGATTCCAGACTAATTCTAACTCCACACCCCTTGCTCCTTCCATTATGTCAGACCATTCCTCACATTTATGATTAGAAGTAGTGTTCCCTCTATATGACCTCAGTATGGACTGCCTGCCTTCTCAGGTAGTAGACTCTTATTAGTGTCTTTATCCTTGTTTTCATTTTTTATGACACTAGGAAAGAGTTTAGCATTTAAGGTATATGTAACTGGTTTCTGTAGACAAGGAGAGAATTGCTGTCCAGAGACAAGGAGGCCCCAGCTTTTCCTATGGCTGCCCTAACCAAAAGAAGCCTGAGTAGCTAGTGTTAAACCAAATAATCTCCCTGGTGTTTAGAGGTGGCATTTAACCTTTAAAATCCAGTTAAGTACTAAACAAACATGATTTTGTGTTTTAATAATGGAAGATGGGAGGTGAAGGGAAAGGAGAGATTCAGTTCATGCTATTAATTCTATTAAGTCAAAGCCTAAAGAATGAAATAACACTCTGAGGTGCTCATTCCAAAGGGTTGGCAGGAACCAATACCCATGTCTGTCAGCAAGAATGGTGACTCAGTAATATTGGTAAGCCTGAGTTGTTTTCTTTCATCTTTCCCCCAAAGTTGCAATTCTTTTACTCACTGACATTGCCAGGAAAATTTGGCTCCCATTTCTACCTCATATTAACATTTTAACATCACATTAAAGTGCCCTGTGAAGTACCCCTAATGCCAGTAAGTAGTTACAGTCGAGACCAATACTTAACTTTGACGGTAGAGTCACAAGGTCAACAAAATGAGGGCGAGCGGAGAGAGATCAAACGAAAATGTTCTCTTACATGCTGTGCTCATAAAGAAACGGAAAATATGACTTCCAAATCATAGTGCTCTATCACACACGTTTTTTGCAGTGATCCCAGTCATTTCAAATTCACATTTTATGTTCCATCATGAAAAAATAATGATATTAATACAAAGTCAGAAGTTTCTTATATATTTTTTTCATATTCTTAGCTTACATTACATGCAACACTGTTTATCACACTTCCCTTGACCGCTAATGTCAGAATACACACATACACACATACACGTGTATCTATTATATAAAATGGTGATTCAATGAAAACTGGACTTGTACTAATTTAACTAGTTGATACCAGGAATTCAAACATACATTAATACATTAATTTAAATAGACCATTATAGTAATTTTCCCTCCAGCGCAAGCCCTCATCATTTTTCCTTATCTCACTCCCAGGATCTGTCACCTAGATAACACACTTTAGCCATCAGAAAGCCTGAATTCATCGATTCTTCATTTGGATGATAATATGTACATTTCCAATTAATGAAAAGGCACTTATTAAGTGCTTTTTTGTGTAGGGAACTGCCGGACACTCTGTGGATCAATTTAAATAAACTAAGCCCTAGCTCACTCTTAAAATTTCACACTGGACATTAAGGCAAATAGATAGAAAGGACATTAAAGAGGGCAAACTTAAAAGAAACAATACATAACAAAATGAGTCAAATTAAAATGTAAGTGCTATACCTATTGATCAGAGTAGTTTAGCTGTGTAAGGACAAATCAAAGTAGGTCTTTTCTGCAGTCTCTGTGTGATAGATAATGATTCATGGCAAGATAGAATTTCAGGAACTATTTGAGGAAGGAATTATAAAATTCGGTGATCTATTTTGAGTGGGAATATGTGTCATTGCATTCTGTTGGCAAAGGTAGATGAATTTGATTTGATGTGAATATGTATTAGTATAATTGTTAGAAATACATAAAAATTAATTGTTTTTGACTCTGGCTGTACATGAATATCATCCGAGGGTACTTTTACAAAGTATGAATGCCTGCCCTATCCTGACCCAGGGATCTATTCCATCAGAATTTCTGGAAAATTGAACCTGAGCATTGGTGTTTGTGGGAGAAAAAAAAAAAAAGGCTCTAGGTGATGGTAATGTACAGCCAGGGTTGAGGATCATTGGGTTGCATCCATTTTTAATATTTTCAAGATATAAATTTGTTGTGTATATTTCTAGGTAAGAATGAATCCCACATACCTGAAGCTGACATCTCACTTTGGAAGCTGATTTCTTGTTGGAGAGACCAGTCTGTGCAGGTACGATACAGTTCATCTGAAGTATGGGGAGAGCGCTTGGCCGCCGCTGTGGTTCATTTAAACTCCTCTTTACTGAGTGTGTAAGTAAGCAGGCACTTGTCCTCACAAAACGTTTCCTTCCAGGGCATTTCACTCAACAGGTCTAATGCAGAGACTAATCATGAGGAGACAAGTGGAAAATAACATATTCAAACATACACTAAGTTAGTGGGGATGAATACAGGGAGCTGTGGAAGGGATGTTCATTTTGTACAGGTACTTATTGCCCATTGAGGTTTCGGTGTGTGGCAGAATTCTCCATCATCTGAGTCCAAGATGTGCCATGGCAGAAAGGTCCTTAGGCTTGGGAATTTGTTCTATGAAGTTAGAAATAGTTCGTTCTATCCTGAGAGTACATCATCTGTTAAGTGGATTTAGAGAACTGGTTTCCTCAGTGCCCAGTTTAAGTCCTTCTTCTTTTTTGTCTTTATTTTTGGATTCTAAAATCTTCCTGGGTAGCTTTGTACATTGTACAGTAAGTACCTGTGCATCGATGAGATGAATATTTATTTGAACTGTAGTCTTCCTCATGAGCTTAATAAATGTCACATTTGCAAGATGAGCACAGCAATAATTCCAGTTACAAATGTTTATTCTTCGTTACAGGAAAACCAAGTTAACTCAGAACACACAGTGGGGTTGACACCACAAAACCAAATAAACACAGTTGGAATGGCTGTTGAAACTTGTTACCATGGCCTAGTTTCTACCTCATTTACCCCTAGCCTAACCTCTCCACTCATCATTCCATCCCTCCCCACCATCTTTCTTACTAGCACATTGACCTTCTTTTTATTTTCAATATACACAAAGCTGATTTCCACCTCAGGAACTTATTGTTCTCTTGGGCTGGAACTCTCATCTGTCCATTCATTCGCTGGGTCTTTGCTCAAAAGCCCACTCCTCAGGGAAGTCTTCCATGATTACTCCACCTAATAATGCCCCCGCACTCTCCTCCATCCCATGTCTCCAGTCACCATTGCATTACCTGGTTTATTTTCTTTGTTGTGCTTCTTAGCGTAAATTATACCGTTTTCTTTTTTGCTTGTATATCCTCTGTTTTCTCACTGGCATAGAGGCTTCTGAGAGCAGGGACTTTGTTTCCCTCACCCTCTTCCACCAGCTCCTGGAGAGGCAGTAGTGACACAGAAGCAGTCAATAAATAGTTAATGAACAACTGAATAGTTATTCAAAGAGCCTCTGTAATAATCAAAGAAACATTAGTACAAGCTGACTTTACCAGCATATTAGCAAATACCCTAAAATCACCATTAAAGGTGAGAATTTTTCTCCCCAGTAGCCAAAAAAATCCTCAATGAGGAAAACAATTCCTTATGGAGAATTCAACAGAACATGTACCCTGAATTGCTCTAACTAAAAGATCTTCTCTAGTTGTTCATTTGACGTTCAAATACATTTTAATGTGGTTTAGACAAGTTTGGACTTATGGATCTTTAAGGTTCTATGATTTTTATGACCTTGCGTAAAATACTTGCAGCAGGACAAATATTACCAGAGCATTTATTACTCTATAGGAAGTCTAAGCTTCAAAGTTCTTTCATCTCCACACTAACCTGATGAATGACTCTGGTTGATGACTTCTTTTCCTCGTGTATAAAACAGGAATGAGAATTCCTGGGCTCTCTGGGAACTATTCCTACTTCAGAAATTGAAGATGGGGGTGGTTGGTACATTTAAAGGAGAGGGTAAGAATAAGTTAATTTTGCAAATGAATGAGTTTGTCTGGAGATTGTCTCTTTTGCTTTTCACATTTTAAATACACCCAACCATAGAAATAAATGCTGGAAAAGCAACAGCAAGATTTTGGAGTTGCTGATTTGTGTGTTTCTGAAGCTGCAGTAGAAGTTCTTTGGATTTTATACTCTGACACCAATGAGTGAAATCATGACATCCGGGCCTCCAGAGAAAAGTGTTGCTTTCCACGAGATGTTGCAAAGACAATGAAAGGCTAATAAGAGCCTGAGTGTTGGGAAAATGATTTTGTACCAGAAAATCTGGACATTGGAACCACAAGCAGGCCACAGAGGCTTTTATGAGTCTTCATAATGCTCTGTGTTATTTTGCAGCACTTTGCTGTTTCAAGGTATTAGGAGAAAACCATAACAATTTTTAGTGTGCCTATGGCACAATAATACTTCTATTAATAAGTATATGGTTCACATTTGTTGGTGTCTGTTGCAGCCAGTGGATTTGTAAACTGTATTTTGAATCTTTGCACATTCCCTCAAAAGAATGTAATTCTTTGCATATATGTCTTTTCAGAGAAACTTACTAATATGTATTTGGAAAACAGCTTTATATCTATAATGCTTTCAATTCTAGCTGATTATTAAAATTACAGTTACATAAAATACTGTTTAAAAATTTCATACTTCATTGGGGCAAATTCTATCCCCACTAATTGCAAAAGTTTATTTACTAATTTATATGCTAGAGAAACTCAAATATTGATAGTCAGAAATTATCAATAAATTCTACTTTTCACAGTTTACATTTTTAAAGTACACATAATCTATTTCAATTCCATTAGCATTTATTTAGTGCCCACTGTATACAAGATAGCATTGTCATATTATTACATGCTTATAAAATGTATCATCCTTGTGCATTGGAGCCATGTTGAGTATTAACATCACATGGAGCACAAACTGTATTTTGAATTTGTTTCCAATTGGATGTGTGTCATTAGGTACTTTACTTTTAAGTTTTGTGCCTCTGAGTGTCTTACTCATGACTAATAAGTTTTATTCTGTTATTTCTGCTTCCTCCTATTTCTCAATGATACATTAATTAATCTTATAATACACATTCCTAGTGACAAATATGTCAGAAAGCCCTAAAATTCAACAATTAAAAAATGTGTTCATAATACATAAACCTAACAATGGGAAATGTTAAATGAAATTGCATAAATCCCTGTACATTTTTAAGAAAGACTATTGATTCAAATTGTTGCAGAATATTGTATCAGTGGGATAGAGGGCATTCTAAATCACAATTGTGGGTGCTCCTCAGAGATGGTATCATCCTAGTGTGAGAGGGCAGTCAGAATCCCATGGGGGCATGGGGCCAAACTACCCATTCTGAGGGATAGACCATAGTGTGGATGTGTTACAGGGGTGAGGATACCTCCATTATTTTCCTGATATATTGCTATGGAAGAAAGAAAGTTCTATATAGGTTTCTGTGATTGAAAGCTCTCATCCTAGTCTTACTCAGCATCATGGACATTGTTTCATGAGTGAGGACATGAAGTCCCAGAGTGATAGGGAAAAATTCACAAGGACAGCCATCTAGTCAGGTGGCTCCCTTCTGCTTCTCTTCTCAGCAAAGACAACAGAAACTCCCTTCACTTCCCACTCTGCCAGGCACCCACTCCCTAAACTCACTCCCTAACCTCATTCCCTAAACTTACTCCCCCTTGCTTTGCTGTGCACATAGAAATGTTGCAGATACGAAGCAGAAAGATAAATATTGCTCCCCTTGCCTTTGTTCAGGGCTCAGACCTTGGGAGATTACTCCCCTCTGAACCTGCCAGTGTGAAAATAAAACCTCAACACTCCAAGACCTCCAAGTGCTGCTTGGTTCTTCCGTCAGCAATCCAGTCCAGATTTTTCAAGTTTTTCTGTAACAAGAGTAGTATGTGACTTGTCAAAGGTTGCATTTGTAGTAACTATCATAGTTTGTCTGAAACTTAGGCCTTGTCACTTCTGATGCAGAGGTCTTTCTACCATGTCATCCATAGCTTAGGAGTAATAAAATGTGTGACAAAATTAAAATGAAATAAATTCAGTGATGTAAAATTGTTCATGAATAATTAATACAGTTTGTCCCACCATATGATGATGTACATAATAAGCATAGTTCACTTATATTTTGATGTAGAGTAGTATAGATTAATATCATATCTGATAGCATGTATCTCACCTACATGGTAAATATTACTAGGTATGATCACCAGTATCATGATATATATGCTAGAAAAATAGGATGCAGTAGCTCTCACAGTGCTGAGTATCTCATCACACGATGTGCATCAGTAAGCATTGTGTACCTGTATTGTTACTACAATGTGAGGAGACTTGGTATGCGATAGTAAAGTCACATCATTTATTAGCCTTTGTCACAATCTAAACAAGAATTTGAGTGTGAGCATTTGAGTAGCAAGAAAAGAGGGATGATCAGTGATCAGGAAGCTGCTCTGATACTTTTGGGAAGCTTCCTCTATTTAAAAGTCAGGTGCCTGGCTTCTTTTGTCCCAGTAATACAGGGATCATCTGCCATTAGCATAAAGCTCTCTTGAGTGTCCCTGTAGCCTAAAGGTCTTTATGGATTCCTGTTCTGTTTTTGGCATCAGCATCTCTAGGTCACCAGTCTCAGTTGGTCACCGTGCAAAAGCCTTAGCTCTAGGCATCCTGAGGGTGGACTGGGGATAATGCAGAGAGACAGTGGCAATTGTGGAACATGAACCATCTTGACAAAGGGCAGGCTGTTGAAGGGAAAAGGAGCAGGTATTGAGATGTTACTGTACGAAGGGTTTATCTATCAGCCTGAGGAGGGTAATAGGAAGGTGTCCAAGTTCACCTAGATCAGTGGTGCCCTTTTTTCTCTCACTGATTCAGCTCTTGGCTTTCCTTGAACTCCACCTAACTCCTGGATCTTGCCTTATCTCTTGCCAGGAAGAGTCTAAGGTACACTGTTACTGACTTTGTACGGAAGGGTAAGGATATAGAACCTTGGGAGGACATACCCTACTAAGGACATAGAATCAGAGGTCAGAAGGCCTGCCCACCAAGTCTGTGTGGGAACTTGGGCTGTCATGTCCCAAGATACTGGATTAGATGCCCTGTGGCAAGCATCTCCCCCTCTATGCAACCACAGGTCCTTATGGATAATAATTGGAAGGCAGGCTTTGCAGTATTTTAAGCCAATCATATACACATACACACAGTTTAGTGAGGTTTATTATAAAAATCCTATCTTTAGTTTTCTGTGGTAAACCTAGTTTAAATCAAGTGTTTTTAGCTAACTTGTGCTTTAGAGCTAAACATTGTTGGAGGAGGTAAAATTGTCTTTAAGAGCAACCTGACATATTCCAATTAATTTTCTTTATCTTTTGGTGGGAATGAAAATATCTTAGGAGAAAGATTGGAGAACTTCTTTCATCTTTCCTTTTAGAATCTCTGGCTATTGCAAAAGAACAATGTGATTGTTTTGGTGGCAGTTCTCAGTATCTTTATTTCCGTGGTTTCAGATGCTAATTCTAGTGGGATGGAATATTACAGTTTCTGTGAAACCTATTCAAATTAAAATTGCAGGCTTGGGGTTTTGTGTAAGACCCCCAAGCATTTTTAATCACACTAAGAAAACTCATTAAAAAAAATGTTACAGGTAACTGAAGCAATACAAGCTGTTCTCTTGGCTGAAGTTCAACAGCACATGAAAACCTTGAGAAAGACATCACCAGTCAACAGTCAACCAGTATTCGTGACAGAGAATAGTCACTGTGAGATGGTGCAAATCCTGCCAAAGGTGGAATGGGCCCAGGAGCTAGAGTTACATTGTATTACAGACACCGTGCCTGTGCAAGGTAAGTGCAAAATTTATTGGCATTCTCTTCCATCAGAACTCTTTCTAGTGCTTAGAATACATTGAGAATATGAGTTCACAATATATCATTTCTGCAAAAATCATGCCAAGTGCCCTGTTTCCCACTTATTCCACTATCAATTTCCTCTTAAAATTGTCAAGTTTCTAAATAACTTCTGCATTCTATTTTAATCAATAAATAATTCCCAGAACAAAAATTTGTATTATTTATAAAAATGTTTTAAAGTTAAGTGATTAAAAACGAAAAAGGGATTAACAGTAATAACTTAGTAAGAGATACATTATAAAGATGCCCTGATAATAATGGATCCTAAATTTGTTTTCAGTCTATGCTTTGATAATACCCACGTGGCAGCTTTTTTTTTTTCTTTTTTCGAAGTAAGAAACATAGTACAGACTAAAACTAAACTGGTTTATAGTTGGACTACTTGATTTTATAACAAATTTTATCATTGTAATTCATAATGATTATATTTATGATTTATGGCTAGCAAGTGAATCTGAATTTCTGCTATAAGATGGTAATTTAATTTTCTGGCCAGTTGGCTATGACTATAAAAAAAAGGAAAAACAGTAAAAAATGTTAAGCACAAATTTAATTTTCAACTTTACTAGTAAGGCTTTAATGAACAAATCAATTTGTAATATAATCAAATGTCTATTTTTGTCAGGAAAACATGTTACATATTTACATATCTTGGGTTGTTAAAAATTGCTAGATACTTTTTTTAGTTCTCAAAAATAGATTTTATTTATTTGTGACTCAGAGAAATGTTGTTATATTTAAAATGTTAAATCTTAAACAGGTGTCATTTTTTTTAATGCATTATGTTTGTTTCCTCTTATTATTTTTGTAAGATTACTGATTGGAGAGCGTTATGTAATGAGAGATGTATAGCAGGAAAAAGCATCTTCCGTGAGGGCCATAGATTAAAACAGGCTGTTTCCTAATGTCAAGGCAGTCATTGAGGATGGTAAATTCAATAAGTAATTTGATAAAGCTCAATGGTGATTTCAAGGCATTTGTTTGTTGTCCAGAAATTAGATTTAATGATCTGGTAATTGAAGGAGCTCCAGTTTTGATCATATCACATAATTGCAGTTGTATAACACCTTTTAAGCAAGTAGGAAAATTCTTTTTAAAATTAATTTTCAATGACCGTATTTGAGTTCTTGCTTCATCTGGAGAGGCACCCGCAGTGTCATTAATAGGTTTCTTCCAGTTCTGCAAAGGCAGTGAGTCTCTCATCATGTGTTACCTTGAATTCTGCGCCTTACCCCGAGCCTGGAGGGTCTGATTTACCCTTTGGCTCGGAGCCATTTTTGTGGGTGAGAAATTCATGGCAAACTATCAAGTGAAACTTTTGATGAGTTTTGTTGTTGTGTAATAAGCAAGCATTATCTGAAGTTTCACGGATTGGATCTTATTCTATCCCTGGTTAGAGTTTTGTTGTTATGTAATGGCAAAGCCATTATCTGAAGTTTCACCAGATTGGGCTTTATTCTATCCCTGGTTAATTCTCAGGTATAAGCACTACTGAGACTATGGAATTTAGTCTCACAATAATTAAAGACACTGGATTTTAAATTAGATATTAGCTATCTTTGGATCATTATTGAATGACCCTTTGCCAATGTTAAAAGAAAATTTAGGGTTAGTTTGTGATAAGAATCAGAACACAAAAATATTAAACCTACTTTTATGTTGGTGTCTGAAATTTAGAGTCTTTTATTTAAAGCAAAATTAACGTATTTACAAAATGCTGAGCATATATTTCTTGGTAAACACTGCCTATAGGAAACTATTAACTGCAGTTGCAGTTGATTGGGAAAAACGTAACATGCATCAAAGAGGGAAATCTCTAAGCAATATTATATTGGATATTAACATTACATTTTTTTCCCCTTTTGGGAAAGACTTATTTATTTATTTTTTTTTGGAAGACAATATTTTTTAATCATACATCTGCTGAGGATCTGATATCCATCATATATAAAAGCACCCTTACAACTCAATAACAAAAGAATTTGAATAGACACATCTCTCAATAAAATATATAAACAGCCAAAAATCACATGAAAAGATGCTAATGTCATTAGTCATCAGGGAAATATAGATCAAAATTACAAATGAGATGCCATACCCACAGGGATGGCTATAATAAAAAAATGGAAAATAAGTTTTGGATGCCTGTGGAGAAATTGGAACTGATACATCACTGATAGAAATGTGAAATGGTGCAGCCACAGTGGAAAACAGTGTGGCAGTTACTTTTATTTTTTTTTAGATAATTATTTTTTATTGGAGGGTAGTTGACGCACAGTATTACATTAGTTTCAAGTGTACAACACAGTGATAAAACATTTATATACATAATTCTAGGTACCAGCTATCACCCTACCAAGCTGTAACAATATCTTGACTATATTCCTTATGCTATACATTACATCCCGGTTACTTATTTATTTTACCATTGGAAGTCTGTACTTTTTTTTTTTTTTTTTGTGAGGGCATCTCTCATATTTATTGATCAAATGGTTGTTAACGACAATAAAATTCTGTATAGGGGAGTCAATGCTCAATGCACAATCATTAATCCACCCCAAGCCTAATTTTTGTCAGTCTCCAATCTTCTGAGGCATAACAAACAAGTTCTTACATGGAGAACAAATTCTTACATAATGAATAAGTTACATAGTGAACAGTACAAGGGCAGTCATCACAGAAACTTTTGGTTTTGCTCATAAGACTTATTTTTTTAAACTATTCAGAGGAACTTCCTAAAACTACAGGCAAGTAACAGATGATGGCTTTATTATGCATGGATACTCTTAAACTTATTTTATACCAGCATGGAGTGTATTTGATTTATTAGCAGTATGATAATATGGCAATACTAGACCATAAGGAAAAAAAAATAAGTTTAGTGACATTTATTATTAAAAAAAACCACAATTATTGCATTCTTAATACAATCCAATACTATGCTAAGTACTTCAGGTGGGCTAACTCACTTTTTCCTTTAATTTTCACATAATCCACATGACTCCTAAATCTGTTTCCAACATCTGAGTCATTTGTACAAACAATTTTACAGTTTTTTTTTTAATGTCCATGTTCAAGGAAATTAAGTTTCAAAGTACAGCTGGAAAGTACTCTCTGACCAAGAGAGATTCCCCTGGTGCTACCTAAGCTTATTCTAAGAAGTTGTCACTGTAAATTTGTTATTTGACATACTAAGTGCATGTCTTTCTCATACACACTAAAATAAATAGGTTTTGAAAAAAAACCCATCACCGTTCTGGTGACGTCACCAGTGTCATACATCTTGCACATTGAGACCTACTTCATATTATTATCCTATTTTTTTATATGAACAAACTGGGACTTCAGAGAGGTTGTATGCCTTGTTTATAGTCACAAAATTACTAAAAACAGGGAAGTCAACTCAGATATTCTCTTAAACACTGTGTTCTTATCCACTAAACTGCACTTTCCATACTAGCACTATGAAGGAAAGTTGCTCTCAATCAGCTTGATCTAAAAATTGAATAATTTATTGATGGGTTTTTTTAGATTTGTATTCCTCTCTCATAAATCATACTTTCTATTACCAAAGAAAATGCAGAGTGTTCAATCATTGCCATCTCAGCCTTTATAATAAAGAAAATCACCAGGTTTCTTGAACTATTTGTTCCTGAGATGCATCTAGAAAGCAGTGGAAATCAAGTGAAATGAGAGTTAAAGTATAATGTGTGTTTGAACTTCATAATTTTGTGGCTTACTTATTTTCAGTGTTTTCACTTGTTACATTTCACAGCAAGTATTTTATTTGAGGTCTTAATATTTGCGTATTGGTATTTTACAGGAGAGTGGTGGATTTTATCTGTGTTTACATTTTTATAATGATTACATTGTTATTTTCCTTGAATCTTTTTAATAAGAAATTGTGCGATTTTCATATTTAGGGCTAAGATTCATAGTTTTAAAAAGAATAATAGTTTCTATTATAAAAATGCATTTGAAAGTTATTTCCTTTTTTTTAATGTTGTTTGGATCAGTTTAAACACGGGCTTTAAATCGTTCCATTAAATAAATTGGTTGAAATACAAATGGAGGCTTTGTAGATAAAACTGTCACCTTGGAATTATTGGCTGAATTTAAATTCACGTTAAACTGTGTGGTTGCAAAGATGATGCATCAAATATGGGCATTGCAAATAATCTTTATTACATGCATCGTTTTCAAGGACTTATCTACAAAATTAAATAATGAGAATGTGCTCTTTGTTTAAATAAAACCATGCATTTGTAGTAAATCAAGGACTTTGTGTGGTCCTGTTGGCCATCAGCAGGCTTACTCTGAGTGATGAATTCCTCCGAAGGAAATGTGTCTAGTTGTGGAAAGGTTTTGAAACTTAGTTGGCTACCTCACAGGAACCTTTTTCTGGACTGTCTTTATTTATAATAAGTGCATCTTCCATCCCCTGTGAGGTCTCCAGACTGAGTGAGAGGGCCAATGTATTCCTTTTTATGGCCACAAAAGTCATTTAGGAAAGGTCTGTGTGATGTGAGTGAGCAAGAAGCAGAGAAATTATGGGGGACATATCATAGAAGGCTTGTGTGTCATCGTGAGGCCTTAGACTTCCTTTCTGAGATGGGAAACCGTTTGAGCAGGCAAAGGGCACATATTTTAATGGGATTATTCTGCCTGCACTTCAGAAGCAGGGAGATCACTTGGGAGGCCAGATGATTGCAGCTTGGAACAAATATGGTGGCCTAGTTGGGAAAAATGATCAGATTCTGAATGTATTTTGAAGATAGAGCTGACATTATTTGCTGACAGATTGTGTACAGAGGAGTGAGATAATGAAAACGTATACTTACATTTTTTCATACAAACAATATTTGATACATGGATTGACTCTGGTGTGCCATTGGGTAATGCAGTGTCACATATGGTATACCAGGTAGGCCGAAGGAAAAGTAGTAGACCACCTCCACAGCCCCTACTGTGTTCAGTTGCAAGTGTCTCTGCTGAAAGGACCTACAGATTTTACTTTCTAGTACTAACTAAACTAACCCTCAGAAAAAAGACAACTGTTTCCTGCCAAGAAACTGTGGACTGAAGATAATCTAATAATGCAAGATTAAGCAAGTAAGATGTAAATGGCATTGCCAAGCCTACCTGTGTGTATGGTGTGTGTTAATGTCCTCCTTTTGAAATTTCTATTTTTGCATATGTTTTATAATGGGCATTAAGGTCTATATATATTACTAGCATGTGTATTGTTCATAAGCAAACGTATACTGGTGATGCATGCTTCAAAGCCCCTCCTTGTTATTTTTTGCAAGAAAGTGTCACGACCACAGCCTTTGGATAGACGGAGATAAGAAGGCAGATATGATAAGCTTTTGGTTCTGCACGTAGATAACTTGACAGTCTATATTGTACCTGTGCTATCTCCAAGTATTTGACTGAATCTTTATGCAGCTCTCCTTATGCCTCTGTGCACTGAGCCAAGGGTTGGGGATACCAGAGAGAAATAATTATAAATCTCCCATTGAAGACACAAACTAGCATTAAGGTAGCCATAAAAGCCTGTCAGATGCCATGGAAAGGGGTGCAGGAACACATGAAATCATCACCTACCCTAGTGTCTAGGGTCAAGTTCTTAGAAGAAAAGGTACCTAATCCAAGACCTGAAAGATGAATATGATGTAGAGCAAAAAGTCGGAGTTGGGGAAGGTAGCTGTTTGCTAAGACCACTAAAGCCACCTGTGCCCTTTTCTTCCTCCCAAGTATCATCTGATAGACACATGCATGAGTGAGGAACCTGGACATTAGAGAGAAACCCATACTTTAATTTCTTCTCTGGAGAACATCCTTTGAACGCCTCCCTTTCTGAACCCTCAGGCTTCAGCATAATGAGGACAATGATAATAACATGCCAGCAGCTGCTGCAGAGATGGCTGAGGATGTTCTCAGTGCCTCACATTCCTTAAATCATTTGATCCAGGCAAGAATTCTCTGGGGATAGGTAGTATTGTTATACCCATTTTACTGATGAGAAAACAGATACAAAACATTTTTAGGTCTCATTACCAAAAAGCAACTGGGTCAGGAGTGAAATGTAAGGAGTTAGGCTTCAAAATCTGGGTTTTTTTTTTTTGCCACTATCACCTTTGCCTCCAGGTTAGCTACAATTCTCCTTTACTATTTCTTCACTCAGCAAATATTTACCAAATGCCTCCTATGTATGTGACAGTTACAAAGACAGAATTACCCAGGTTGGGAATTACAAGGCAGAAAAAGCCTGGATATTTGACATAACAGATAAAAATTCTCTTGAAGAAATTAATCAGAAAATATTGAATACCTGATTTCTACTAATCTGTGGGTGTGGCACTATACACTATTCCACTACAGATATACTTACACTAAAAACTTTTATTTGGAATATAAATTTATATAAATATAAGTTTTAGTGGTTAAAAAATATAAGATTTTACACCTGGGAACTGGAAATGAAAAATATTTGGCATATTAGTTGAAAGGGGTAAGAGTTAGCAGTGTAGGAGAAAGAGAAGAGCAAATTTAAAATTTTATTTTTATAGATTAATTTAATGATGTAATAGAGAATTTTACTTAAATATCAAGGTATTCATAAGCTAGATGAAGATGAGCTTATATAAGATAAGCAAATAAATTATTTAGCATTAGAATACATTGCATACCTTTAAAAAAACACTGTTGTCTTTTGGGTTTAATATATGTCTTATTTTTAGCTTCTTGTAAGTTGATGGAGAAAATTTATCATTTCCCTTTTATCCCACATAAATTCTTCTGAACTTCTCCACTGCTTCTGCACTGTCTGTATCATCTAGTGATTGCATTGCCTCTGAAAGACTGATAGAGTTCACCGCTCTTTTTCCAAAAGTAGTTTCATCTTTCACAGAGATTGAGATTGATGATTTTCATCCTGGCATATGAAGAACTAGAGTATTTCATCGTCCTTTTTCCTCAGGAGCAATAAGGATGCCACCTGGCCCGACTGCACAGAGACAGTAACTGCAAGGAATTTAGTTGAATATTTCCTTGGCAACAGTTGTGCAGGCACCACTTCACTGATTATTGTCTGCATACCCATTTAAATTTATTGACCAAAAAAAGTGATCTAGATTCTGTCTCTGAAATCGATGGGTTTTGCACTGTTGTTCTTGCGAGCTCAGACTGTCCTCCCCACCCTGACCCCTCAAGGACAGGGGCCAGGTCTATTTATCTTTTTGCCTCCCATCCCTTAGGATGGTCCTTCATCTAGTAGCTGGTAATAAGTGTTTATTGAGTGGATGAATGAATGGATGGGCTGTGGGATAGCTTGGACTAAAGATTCAGCCAGCTCCTAATTAGTAAGAGAAAGAGGAGACAAGGAAAACCAGCTGATTGTTTTTCATTTGCAGCCAGAGAAAATCTTGAATATCCACAGAAATTGTGTTTTCTAAGCATCGTCATCCTAGGATGATGTGGTGTGTTAAAATAGACACATGAACGAATCCAGTTTGTAGACATCCAGAAAGCTGCTCTTTCCTGACTGTTGATTATTGGCTTTTCACTCCTCATTTTGTCATGACCTGATTTCAGTCTGTTATTTTTAGAGAGCCCCAAGCCTTGCCTGAAGTTTCTTTATTGTTCTTCATTCAGCTGCAGCTTCTCCATGAAAATATTTATGGAGCTGCATCAAACAGTTTCCTCAGTATTTGGATTCACACCCAGGGTTCTGACTCCGCCGCCGCTCCTCAGACTTTTGGCTCCCCATCTCTGGCCTGATAGTCTTCATCCCGACCTGGCTCACTTGGGTCAGTCTCCTTCCTGTTCACTCCATCCCTGCTTCTGAGCCTGGGACCTACTGTGATGTTAGTTCTTCCATCAAATGCAATTCCATGAGCCTATATGGGTATGCATTCCTAATTCTAGAAACAATTTCAGTACAACTAAATTCCTTGAGGAAAAAACCCAGCAACTGTCAGCTTTGTATTCTTAGCAGATAAGCACAGTTTCTCACATGTGGCAAGGCGATTGCTAGATAAATGGTGGTAGAAGAAAAATTATCCATTTGCTCCCATGCCTTTGGAGTGCCCATTCAATCAGAATACTGTTCACCTTGCTGGCAGGGGCCTTATTTTTCTGTTTTAACTCATCAATGTATCTGCCTAATTTTCAGCTGTGGAACAATTTGAGTATCTTCAAAACATCTCTTTCTAAGCATTTACCATGTCTAAGGTTCAATATAAGGTACTGGAATATTTTGTTATATCACTTTCTACACTTCTTGTATATCCTTCTCAATTAGAGTATATAATTTGGCACTGTTAATTGTTTATCTGCCTTTCTTTCCCACCTCTCTCAACTCTTTGGGGGCAAAAGTTGGAACTTATTAATCTTGTGTTCCTAGCAGCTATGCAGCACATGGTACATGATGGGTGCTCATTAAATGCTTGGTTCCAGAGTGGATGAATGCTAAACAACAGTGACGGACACGTATCAATGAACTCTGGTCTAAGGCAGAATGGAAGAAATGCTAAATAACATACTAGTAGTCCGTAGGTAGAAAGAGAATGGAAAAGATCATAATAGGGGTGATAATTTTCTTCTGAAGTTTTAATCTAGAGGCATTTCTTCAAATTTACCTGTTTAATTCAGGAGGAATTTATCTGTCTCAAAAGACACCCAGAAAAATGAAGGCTGACAAATGTTTGAAGGCAAAAACAAAAAACAAGGCAGAATACATCATTTTCAATCCCTGAGGATAAGCTTCAAGAAATAAAGACAGTTAGTTCAAAGAATTGTTGTTACTTTTATTTTTTCTCTTTTACCTGCTACAGATAAACATAGGCCCTTATTTATATCTATGCAGGAACACCTGTGCTCCAGCCAAGCAGCCCTGCTTATCTAGGGGTAATACAGAAGTGCTCCTTAATAGATGAATATATGTAAAAGCATAGTGTCTATGAACACTTTTCCAGCCTCTTAAGTTTCTTCTCATCAGAATGTGGTCAGTCTTGGAACTGTAGAAATTTTAAGTGCAGTGGTTCTCAATTCTCTCATTCCTAGTGTGCATTTCACAGCCAATAATTTATAACACTAAAATGAAGTTCGTAAGTAATATAAACTACACACATAATTTATATACAACTTCAAAAATAGTACATAATTTGTAACATTACACATGTCTCAGTAAGTATAAGTTTGGGCATGACTATATTAAGAGATACAATAAAATGCTGACCAAGACACATTCCATTGCTGAGAAGATGACATTGCTAATGCAGACCCCTGCACAAAGGTGGTATCTAAATGGGTGTCCAAATGTATTTTCTTGGTAAAATACTGGAAAACAGTAGCAGAGAAATATGTCCATTCCTTCACATACAGGGTTAGTAGCCTTCCTAGAAAATTCAGGGAATATTAAAAGCCTTGAAATGTCCTTATGTGTAAATTAAAGTTAGGTTCTGGGCTCAGGAAATTATAATCGGGGCTCTCACTTCCATGCATGTCCAGTGGAATTTGGAAACCATGTGAAATATCAGGACAATTTTTCATTGGAAAGGACTGTCCTGAGCACTGCGGGACATCAGGCACTTCCAATCCCTGCCCACTACATACCCATCTACAAGTATCTCCACAATCTTTGGGGAAACCTCGGTCCTTGCCTTAGCAGTTTCCACAGCCTTCCCCCAGGGGGCAGTGCCAACCCTGCTGAGAACCACTGCCTTCAGGAAAGGGATTCTCTCCATTCTGATGCCTTTGTTTCTGTCCCTCTCCCCTTTTAAAAGTGCACAGGGAGGTGAATACACATTAATAATCCCACCTAATTCAGGCAGTTCCTTGCTGAGCCCACCCCGTGTTTCACCTGCCTTTGTGTGCCACCCACATTGTTTTTACTTTGGTCATAGTACTTCCTAGCCTGTGTAGTGAATCATCTGACTGCAGTTCTGTCTCCTCCATCAGAAAAAGAGCTTCTTCGTCCGTTCTCTCACTCTCATCTCTGTGTCCCTCAAGCCTGACTCTGGGCCTGGCATAGAGTCGATGCTGGTTCGTGAAATGAAGAGTGCGTGTTACTGAACTACTAAGGATTCTTAAGGAAGTCAACAAAGAAAACTCCAAAATTTACAATTGAAGTGATTATTTACAATACAGAATAAACATAGCACATTTGGGGATTTAAAAATTAGATGAAGTATTTTCCAAGCTGTAAATTGAGAAAACTGGAAACGATAATAATGGTTGAAAAGAAACAACCACAGGTTCATTTAAGTGATTGGGAACATAATTCCAAAACTTTGGCTTAGAACATACTAATTTTTGACATCTTGTCCTTAAAGTCCAATAAATAGCCCATTAGTACTTAAAGCATATTAAAATTATTTGTTGAGAAGTTGATGCTGCCTTTTGACATATACAATGTGTATTTCTTGGTGCCCCGGCACCAGAGTAAGGAATAACCAATTTGATCAACCATCCAGCTGTTAGGTCCATCTACCCATTCATCAAGTCACTCTACCTCTTTCAAATATGTTATATGTTAGGAGCTCCATTTCCCAAGCCATGTACTAGGAAGCTGAGAAGAATATGATGTGCTTTCTGCTTTCCGAAAGGTAGAGTCCTGTAAACGTATTGAGGGTATGATGCAGTATGAGATACTAAAGTTCACATTACTGTGGAAACATGGAGAGCCACGAGCTGCCTGAGGATGATTTTTATAGTTTTCATGTAGGAGTGGACAGCCACGTGTGCTTTGGAGAGTAATGGTGTGGCAGACATGGAGAGATGTGCTCTTAGACTCTATAAGAAAGGACTGTGTGCCCAGCTGTGAGGAGTGTGGCTAGCTGACAGCTTCCAGCTATCTGCACCTTCGGGATCCATCCCCTATTTGGAGCAGAGGTCATACTCTTTTTGGAGCAATGACTGAGCAAGGTGGTAGCTTGGGCCTAGGTATTTCTGGTTTATACACACTTCATCTAACAGCCAAACTTTGCTCTGGAGTTGCCACTGGGCTGATAGAGACTTGGTCAGATTTGCATAGTGAATAGAGAGCTCCTCACCCAATTTTGCTCTTGCTCTTTCTTTCTCAGGTTACTCCCAATAAACCTTTTGTGTTTCTAACTCCATTTTACCATTTGCTTCTTGGAAGACCCAACTCACAACCCTGGGAAGGAGTTTGGTGTGAGAATGGTACTTCAGGCAAAAGGAATAGCATGAGGACGTGGAGGCACATAGTGGGAGGCCTGTTCAGGAAATGGGGACAGATTTCTTGTGGGCAGAATATAGGAAATGGGGATGCTGAGTCTGTATGGAAGGTGAAAAGCCCAGAATGTAAAGGTTCTGGTATGGGGCTTTTTCCTGAAAGATAAAGGGAGCCATTAAACATTATTTTCAGAGGAGAAGTACAAAATGGAGAATGAGTACAGCAGGGAAAACAAAGAAATCCTTGTGTCCAAATTTTGTCAGAATATCTCTCTGTTTAGTATTTTATTTGTAAATAAAGTTATTGTTCTTAATTTCTTACTTCCTCCTCATGAGGCTAGGTTATTTAGGTGGAGCCTTAGTGCTTCCTGTCCCACATGGAGAAAGAAAGCGTGTTCACATTACTAAGGAGAAGGAAATTTTGCATCCCTGCTTTCAGACCAAACCACAGTTAATGTTCTTCAGGATCAGCAGAGTCCAGATTATGTTAGTAACACCTTTTGAGTGGCTGTGGTTCTTGGTGCTAATTGGAAGTTGCTTCTCTTCCTTTATATTGGACGTTATCTCAGTCTCCACCCTATTTGAATCAGTTCTTAAATTTTCCCCAACTTACATACACTAAGATTTAGTCCGATTTCCCATTTCCTTTGGATACTCAAGTATCATGTTCCATTTATTGACAAGTTTGGATGTCACCATCTATTTTGTGGGTGTGTACCTGTGTGTGTATGTATGCATGTGTGTGTGTGCCCATGCGTGTGGGTGTGCATGTGGGTGTGCATGTGTGTGGACTTACACAGATATTATTGACCTCCTTTTCTAAAAACACCCTTAACTGAAACATTAAGCAAGACCAGTCTTTTTTGCTGTTAGATATTTTCCAGGAATAGGATATATTATTTCTCTTTACCACTTCTTGATTAATGAATAGAATTTTAGCAAAGCAAGGTAACTTTGAAATGTACTTTTCTATGTGTTTATATTAATATGTAATGAATAATTTCTAAGGTTAAACTTCATGATCCATCTTTTCAAGCCATTTACTCAAGTCTAGAGTCATTACATCACCTGCTTCCCTCATGCCATTGATTTATGCTTCTTTCAAACTGCTGAGATTGGGCAGTATCATTTATTTTTTATTGGACACTGCACTATGAAACAGTGTTTCAAAGGCAATGGCAAAATATCTACAGCACAGTATAGAATTGTCACCTGTGTGAATCAGTAACATACACATTAACATTTCTCTGGGGTTCTAATACAGAAAGGGAATGAAAGGTTTTAATCAGTCTTTTTTTTTTTTTTCTGTAGTAAAGATGTCAGGGGAATCTCTAGGTTAATAATAATACTCAGCATAATGTGTCTGTATTTAATGTTGAAGGATTCAGAGGAATTTTGAGAATTTTTTCAGAGATCTCATATTTCAAGCTCTCCGAATTGGCTAACATCTATTCACAACATACTGTGAGTAACTGGCCATTTCAGGACCCCCAAACTATCTATTTGAACATTGTTTTCAGACACACACAAAAGTACATTAAGGCGATTATTTTCAAATGATTAGTATGCCTTTTCTAGCACTTATGTAACACTTGGCTTTTTTCAAAAAATTTTTAGCCTGTCTTCTTATTTCTCTTTACAGATTTCAGCTGAAGTGAGCTTTTGCTTATTACAATGAAAGGAAAACCAGAGCGTGATAGACTCAGGCGTCTTTGCTTAGTGGACGGGACTTGTTGGAAAAATGGCCTGAGACTAGTTTGCATGCTCCTATTTGCTAATCTCAGATTCTTTCCTGTAAATCACACTATTTCATGAGGCATCGTGTAGAAGATAGAATTTTCAAAAAAGTAAATTCACTTATTTATGAAAATTGATGTGTTTTCCTCTAACTATAGTCAGGCTTTTCCCTAGGAGGATATTGCCATTTTTATATTTCCAATGGCTCATTTTAAAGGAAAATATATTACACATTTAAAAAATGAGTTAAACTATTTCTGCTGTTAATGGCAACCCACTGTTATGATATTCATATTATAAAAGCCAACTATTAGTCAAAAATATAGTTTGATGAATGTATATTTATAAATTGAAGAGAGTCATTTCATTTCTTCCACAGTAAATGTGCTTTAATATTAGTTTATTATATATGTTCACTTGTATTACAAATATTTCCAGTAAGCAAACACAAATCACTTTTATATTTAGCATTTAAAACATATCTTAACTTGACCATTAAATCATTTATTAAATATTCAATTAAAGTGGATTTTGATCCATTTTTTAAAAAATTAGTGGTCAGGTATTCGGGGAAACAAGCTTGCAAGATGTTTCTAAAGCACAATTCACTTCATTTCTTGTTCTGTATATTTTGTCAGAGAACGCCTTAATGTAACAGAAATCAGATTTGGTGTGTATTTTTACACCAAATCAAATTGTGCAGGCGCCACCCTCAGCTTTCTCCAAACATTATAAAGGATAAGATTCCACCATGATATAGCTTAAGAAAGCAATACAGCCCTGGAAGAAGTCCATATGTGAAAAGTGAAGCTACAGGAGGGTGTTTTACTGGAAAACCATGTATCTTTTAACATCATTACAGAACTGGCTTTGAAAAATAAGTTTACTTAGCAGAGTTTTGTCTCCTCCTGTAATCTGTATGTAAGACATATATGGTTTCTCTAGTTATTCTGTAGGTATAAATCATAAGTATAAAAGCCACTGAAAAAAATGTAAGAATGAAACTGCAATATAGTAGTGAGTAATGGTATAAAGCACTTAGATGCTCCAGTTATAACAACTATATGAAGAGGGTGAAGGCATCATAAGTCATTTTATTTATTACAATTGGAAGGTTTCCCTTGCTGGTTGAATATAGTCTCACTTCCCCTGTCCTCTCCTTGCTTAATCCTCATTTTCCCAAATTCATAAGCCATAATTATACATCTTAATACTTTTTAATACATTCTTTTGATGTGTTACAGTAATCCAAAATTATTATTTCCTTATGTCAAATCAGAAATGGAACAAATGAAATAAATCTTCATAAGCATTTACTATATAAACTGCCTTTTTATTTTTAATTAATTTTTTTATTGAAGTGTAGTTGACATACAGTAATATATTATTTCAGGTATGCAACATAGTGCTTCAACATTTATATTACCTTATAAGTGATCACCATGAAAATCTAGCTACCATCTGTCACCATACAAAGTTTTATAATATTATTGATTATATCCCCTCTTGCATTCCCATGTCTTATGTACTTTAGAACTGAAAGCTTCTAGTTTTTAATCCCTTTCCCTATTTCACTCATCCCCCCACTGCCATCCTTCATGTCAACCACAAGATTGTTCTCTATTTCTGTGAGTCTGTTTCTGTTTTTTTGTTTGTTCATTTGTTTTTGATATTTTACATTCCATATATAAGTGAAATCATGTTATTTGTCGTTGACTTATTTCACTTAGCATAATGCCTTCTAGATCCATTCATGTTGCCACAAATGGCAAGATTTCATTATTTTCTATGGTTGAATAATATTATTTAATATACATATAAAAACCTTCTTTATAGATAAAACATTATATATATATATATATATATATATATATATATAAAGCATCTTCTTTATCTATTCATCTATCAATGGACACTTAGGTTGCTTCCATATCTTGGCCATTATAAATAATGCTGCAATGAACATAGGGATGCAAAAATCTCTTCAAATTAGAGTTTTTGTTTTCTTCGGATAAATACCCAGAAGTAGAATTGCTGGATTATCTGGTAGTCCTATTTTCATTTTTAGAGGAACCTCCATAATGTTTTCCACAGTGGCTGCGCCATTGTGCATTCTCACCAACGGTGCATGATGTTCCCATTTCTACCCATCCTTACCTGCACTCGTTATTCTTATCTTTTTGATAATAGCCATTTTGACAGCTCATTGTGGTTTTGATTTGCGTTTCCCTGATGATATTGAGCATCTTTTCATGTGTCTGCTGGCTATCTGTATGTCTTCTTTGGAGAAATGTCTGTTCACATTCTCTGCCTATTATTTAACTGAAATTTTTTTTTTGATATTGAGTTGGGTGATTTTTTTTACGTATTTTGAATATTAGACCCCCTTACTGGTTATATTATTTGCAGTTGTCTTCTTCCAGTCAGTAGGTTGCTTTTTTGTTTTGTGGATGGTTTCCTTGGCTGTGCAAAATTTTTTAGTTTGCTGTAGCCCCATTTGTTTATTTTAGCTTTTGTTGCTCTTGCCTGAAGAGACAGATACAAAAATTGCTAAGACCTATGTCAAAGAGCCTACAGTGAGAGTGTTTTTTCCAGGAGTTTTATGGTTTCCAGGCTCACATTTAAGTGTTGCATCCCTTTTGAGTTTGTTTTTTATGTATGGTATAAGAAAGTGGTCCAGTTTCATTCCTTTGGATGTATTTGTCCAGTTTTCAAAACATTTACTGAAGAGATTGTCTTTTCTTTATTGTATATTATTGCCTCCTCTGTTGAAGATTACTTGACTAAATAAATGTACATTTATTTATGGACTTTCTATTCTTTTCTATTGATCTACATGTCTGATTATTTTGTGCCATGCCACACTGTTTTTGATTACTATAGTTTTTTGGTTTAGTTTGAAATTTGAGAATGTGATACCTCTCACATTCACAAGAAAAAGAAAGCTTTGTTCTTTTTTCTCAAGATTGCTTTGGCTCTTCAGGCTCTTTTGTGGTTCCATAGTAATTTTAGGATTATTTGTACTAGTTCTGTGAAAAATGCAGTTGGCATTTTGATAGGGATTACCTTGAATTTGTAGATTTCTTTGGGTAGTACAGACATTTTAACAATATTAATTATTCCCATCCATGAGCATGGTAAATCTTTCTGTATATTTGTGTGGTCTTCAATTTCTTTCATTCATGTCTTACAGTTTTCAGAATACAGGTATTTCACCTTTGGTTAAATTTATTTCTAGGTATTTTATTACTCTTGATGCAATTGTAAATGGGGTTGTTTTCTCAATTTCTCTTACAATTCATTAGTGTATAGATATGCAACAGATTTATGTATATTAATTTTGTACCTTGCAACTTTGCTGAATTAATTAATTAGTTCTAATAGCTTTTCCATCAGTTTAGGGATTGTATAGTATCATGCCATCCACAAATAGTGACAGTTTTACTTCCAATTTGGATGCTTTTTATTTCTTTTTTCTTGTCAGAGGGTTATGCCTATGACTTCCAATAATATGCTGAATAAAAATGGTGACAGTAGGCATCCTTGTCTTACTCCTGATCTTAGACAAAAAAGCTTTCAACTTTTCACTGTTAAGTATGATGTTAGCTATGGATTTGTCATATTTGTCCCTTATTATGCTGAGGTATGTTCCCTCTATACCCACTTTGTGGAGAGTTTTTGTCATACATGGATGTTGACTTTAGTCAAATGCTTTTTCTGTACCTATTGAGATGATCATATGAGTTTTATCTTACTTCCAGTTAATGTGATGTATCACATTGATTGGTTTGTAGGTATTGAACCATCCTTGCATCCCTGGGATAAATTCTACTTGGTCATGGAATATGATCCTTGTAATGTTTTTCGAAGTTGGTTTGCTTAAAAGTGCTTTTTTAGAACACAAGTTCTAAAATTTTCCACTCCTTATTCTAGAAAGAACTGTCTGCTGTTCCCTTATACATAGTCGCTTAAATAAGTAAGTACTAAAAAGTAATTTCTACACTCTGAACTGGATAGATTGTTTTCGCCTTTGTGTGAGAGCTTCTACACAGCCATAACTGAGCATTTGGAAAATATTATGGGGGGGTGGAGAAAAACAAGCTTTGCTAATAACTTGTGTCTCATATGTAAAGCATAAACATTTCTACAGATTTTTACCAGTGACTGGTTTCCTTTTGTTATTTGAGAAATGACTTAAATGATATTTTAAAACTTTTATATCCGATTTTTTTGTAAAAATGAGACAACCAAATAGACAAACTGTGTCTTATTATTTTAATTTGTAATTTATATATTGTAAGCTTTAACACTGAAATCAAGTATATTTTGATGAATTATGAAATTTGAAATTGAGACCTATTGAAGACAGTCATATAAACTGTTGGTCTCAATATCCAATTCATTTTGTATATCATTTTGGATACATTGTATTTAAAAAATCATGATTCATCCTGATAAACAGAATAGCACTTTAGTAACTCATGTTTGTATAATTTTACATGAGTGAAACTACCTCTTAGTAACATTAAAATACACACACACATACATACAACCTCTTTTATCAATGATACATTTGTAAATTTAAATATAAACTCAGATTAATCTTAGATCTGCTGAGAAACTTTATTTGACAACATAAATCAATGTGTTTATGGCTTCCAAGTTTATTGAAATTTAGTATAAGAAACTTGCCTTTTAAAATCACAGCTCTTTAACAATAGCTAGAGTATATATTTTAAAAAGAAAATTTGAATTAGACAATTATGAAATTCTCTCTGAGAAATTCTGAGTTCCATGGAATGCATGTTGGAAACTACTGGACAGTATCAGTAGGAGGAAGGCATATAATTTCTACACCCAGCACCTAGTACAAAAGTGTGGCAGTACAAAAAATTGGCCTAATTACCCCAATTTTCTTTTTTTCAATGGCCAGTTTTAGTGGTCTATTTTATTAAAATAAAAAAAGGCCAATCTCATGATTTGAATAGCATGAGCTGTGGGCTCAAGATATAAATCACAAACCAAGTCACCTTGAAATGCATCCTTTCATCTTCCAGTGCCTAGCTGGTGCCAAGCAAGCTGCTGACTTGCACAGAGAGGAATTCCAGAAAGTCATCAGAGAGGGCTATTTTCTAATAAAGCCCTGACATGGGCTCAGTTCAGGGCTCTTTTACAAATGTCTGTTACATTGAGTTCATGATGAGATTTCCTAGAAGTACATACAGTGCTTTTCACTAAAATTTCCTAATTTGAAACTTTGTAAAAACAGAGGTTCCCTCCTGCATTCTTAATGTCACATAACCATAATGTCAGTACATCGTAGTGTCTCCTGAAGATATGAAAGTGCTTAAATATCTTAGAGATATGCTTTTTAAAATTAAATTATTATTTTCACTTCACATCATTTTGTTTTAGATATTAGCCTTAAATTATACTGGATTTATGTCTTTAAGATGGTTGAAGAGCACAAGAGTACTAAGTTATTAAATATCCCTATTAATTCTGTTAATCAACCACATTACTTTGAGTTTGTGGTGAGCAAGTGTTTCAGTAAATATTCTAGACATGTGAGCAGCTATCTTGGGTGATACCAGATTAGATTGGCTTGGCAGTGCCTGCAATAGCACCCACCTCTTGGGGAATCTAAAGCACATAATAAAGCTCTTCAGTGACAGGTATGGATGTCATGTTACACAGAGTGAAATTTGGTTGTAGAGAAATAATGGAACCCTCAGTTCCACCTTGGACTCAGGACTGACTCCAGCTAAGGGGCTCCACTTCTTGATCTTCTGGCATATGAGTGGTACTCAGATACTAGGACTCACAGGATCTTTGAGTTAAAATCATTTGGAAGTCTTTGTTTTTCTTCCTTGGAATCTAAAGGTCAGAGATGCCCAGTGACTTAATTAAGGTCA
Source organism: Manis pentadactyla (assembly GCF_030020395.1). NCBI lineage: Eukaryota > Metazoa > Chordata > Mammalia > Pholidota > Manidae > Manis > Manis pentadactyla. The sequence continues at coordinate 102,395,552 of NC_080029.1, read as the reverse complement.
TTCAGCTAGTTAACGTGTAATACAATATTCAAAGCAAACCCTTTCAAATATTTGTTGATTTTTTAAAAATGGCCTGGTGGACCCCATTTAGTAGTTCTCCTTCACTCTTGTTCTTATTTGCCAGTCAAGCTTGATGTTTTCCAGTAAGTTGCACATGAATCACCCACAGAAAGATCTAGAAACCAATTTGCATTCCTTTAAGTCCCACTTGGTGGGCTTAGAGCCTCTAGGTCTAGATGAAATTTAGAAGGAGAGTGCTCTCCTCTCCTTTCCCCCTTCTTGTTGGCTTCCATCTCATTCCAGAAAGACTGAACTGATTCTGGTCAATGTATTATTAGAGTAACTGTCCTAGAGCCAGTTGTCTTCAATAGCAAAAACAAATCTGTTCATTCAAACACTCCTACTTAAAACTCATCAGCGGTGCAGTGCCCTCCAGGGCTTCTTCTTTAGGTTCAATTGAACATTCAGACTCACAGGATGACCACACACCACACATGGCACCTGTCTACTCAGAAGGACAGAGATCAAGAAGCACAGGTTGCTCACAGGGAGTCCTCACAGCAGCCAGCAGCTCAGCTGTAGAAGTCACCTGTTCAACATCCTTGTATCTCTTGCAGGAGTTCCATAAGCACGGCTTTCTGGGTCTACTCAAAGGTAAACCCAAAGCTGTGGTAACAGGTTTTTATGGTTCATTTATAGTTCCTCCTAGTACAGATAGAGTTTGCCAATGAGAAGCTATTTTTACTATCAGCAAGGTCACCTTGGGATGTAGTTGACATTCTACTTTTATCAAGTTACCAAGGTAATCCAGCTAGAGTTAACCAAAGGTCAAGTTCTTATGAAGAAAAGGAAAAGGTGTTACTTTTTTTGGATTTGGTTTTGGTTTTTGGGGTGGTGGTTGTTAAAGTTAATTAAACACATTAGGCTTCCTGGTCAGTGCTAGGCATCCAACAGATACTCAATAAATATTTGATAAGCAAATCTGACAATTCTAGGAATTCTAGTATTACAGTATGCATTTAAAATCACAAATAATGTACTCCTAAAGTTAAAATTTCAGGGCTTGTTATAGGTAATGAAGAAGGCATTTTGGAAGCAGAGACCCACAAAAGTCTATGATATAAACAGAATTCTTCTTATTTTTTAAAAATTGTACTTATAAATTAAGAAGCAAAGCAATAATATGATAGAAAAATGGAGTATTTTTTTAAAAACATTGACCACCCAGAATCAAGTAACTTGAGTAAAAAGAAACTATTGAAACAGTGTTATTCTCAGGTATTTAAAACTAAAACCAACATTATTGAAGTAGACAAATAATTGGGAGTGGTTAGTAAGGGCTTCAAAAACTCAGAAACAAGCCTTGGATTCTTATTTTCATTTAATGTAGTCTTTGAAGTTTGGCCTGGCAATTGAAGAAAAGAAATTGTTTCCCATTAAGACTCAATACAGATGCATCTGTGAGGATAAACATCCTTTCCTAGAACTATTTTTCCTGGAATTTATGACACAAGTTACAATAAAAAGGAGTAGAAATACCTCCAACACACACAGCAGAAAAGCTCCAATCAGTTTTCTAAAAGGTACAAAAAATGCTTTCAAGTACAGCACTTTTTTATATCAGCCATCTATAAAATCAAAGACATGATGTTGAGTCATAGCTCAAAAGCTGTATCTTTGATTGACTAAGATAATGTGGTCCAAGACATTATTTTCTGATGGTCTCAGAGTGGAGGGATAGAATTTGGAATAGTGTAGGTCAGTGAAGAAGTAACATGCCCATTTAGACTTTTTTCTCTCAAATATCAAGTATCTTAAATGAGCTTTTGGAGAGGTGCTGGACCACGTTCAATTTGCAATCAAATTCCTTTAATAAGATTTTACAGTGCAGAAATTCTTCCTTGCTGATTAAAATGACAGCCATAATTTTGTGAGTCAGGTACTGACCAAACTCTTTACCTAAGGAAAGACGCACTGGAACCCAGCCATGAACAGCCTGGCTGCTTACAAGCAGAATTGTAGTCTTTTGGAAAGAACAGTGGGTCTTTTCATGTTCAGATGCATAGGAGTAAATTCCAGAGACTGTCAAATCTTAGAGCATTGTAGCACAAGTTCAAATGTGTCTCTTGGTATGTATATTCTGCTTAATTTACATAGTACTTCATAGAACAAAAAACCTTAATTGCCAACATTTAAAATCCAGGAGATTTCACAAAATATCCTGGAATCCCGGCTTCTCATGAAAAATAGCAAGAGAGGGCACACCAAGTTGTCATTTTAGTGTGACACGTGAGGTTGGAGCTGAGTAGCAGATGGTTATGACAACCCTTTCAGAGTGAGAGTGTGCTCTCCGGATCATCTCAGTCCCCTCCAAGCCCGCTTTATCCAGTTTTCACTAAATTCTTACAGAAACTGAGATTTTGATTTGCTCAGTACCACGAAGAGGTAAATTTAGCTTGAGAATTTCTTTGTGTACATATTTGTAGGGTTGAGGGAGGAAAAGAAGAGGAAAGGAATTATTTAATGGGCATCAAATTTCACCTAATAAGTAATAGGCACTGCACAAGTTACCATATATACAAAAAGGAGTAAGATACAAGGAGTACTTACAGGTGTATCCTTTGCTTAGGGCTGTGGGAATGGCTGCCCTTAACCCACCTGCTTATGGAGATTTTCAGAGGAACTGGAGGCACTATAACTTTTGTTTTCTGAACAGCCTTCAAGTTTAGCTTAAAAATGTCCATCATACTGATGTCTTGAGGGATCTCTGGAAAATGCTGCTAACAGGGACTCCTTTCAAGTGTGATTATCTTGGAAGATGTAGAGAGATATGTACTGGTTGACTTGGCCCCAGTCAAACTATTGTGCTTTGAGGTACACCCTTGGCACACTATCTGGAGAGGGTTAGTCGCTGGCAAACTAATTTTGGGGTTTATAATTTAGGTATTTCTCAGTATGGTAGCTGGATCAAAGAATGAAGCGGCTAAAGCAGGGAGACTCGTTGTCTCAGTGGGCTCCAGAGATGTCTTCTTCCAAACCTGCAGAAGTTGTTGGCAGTCAGTCCTGCTCTCTGAGGTAGCTGAATGAGCTAAATAATTGCATAGGCTTAACATGAGCAGTTAAATACCTGCATGGTGGGGGTACTGACAGCGGCTGTCGAAGAGCACGAGCTAACACTAATCCGATTAAAGACATCAGTTCTCGAATTCAAATTTTTATCAGTTCCCAATTTTAGTAACAGCCCCAAAATTCTGCGTGCTTTGCACACATTATCTAATTTAATTCTGGTAACAAATTTGTGAGTTAGGAACTATTATCTTCCTTTTACAGATGAGGAAACTGAATCCAGTCTCCCTGCTAAGATATAGGACCTGTTTATGTAAAAAAACAATACACAGGCGCAGGCTATACCTTTCAAATATGTCAATATTTTAGGATTTTTAAGACAACCTAGATTAATTTTTATACCTGGTAATAAAGTTCTGTTAGGGGATAGACAGGGTAACTACATTTCAAAATAAGGATGTTTGTGTTAGTAATTAAAACTTTGCAAAACAATCAACATTTTATTTCAGGGAGAGATCATATAGCAAATAATATCGATTATAGCCTAATGCATGTCAGTACCCAGATAGAAAGCATCTCCCTGGCATATGTAAAAACTAGCCAAGAATCACTTTACATGAACATCAGAATTTAAGTTGACATTTACACACGTTAGTCCGTACTCACTTGGTAGTTTTAAAATACTGTTAGTGATTTGCCTGTCGAGTTTGGAAGATATGTTAGTATTCAAATAAAAAAAAACTGCTAATTTCCCTGTATTGCTTTTTGAAATATATATCAAAGCATAACTATATATATATATAAATTATATATATATATGTGTGTGTATATATGTATATATATAGCATATACACATATGTAGTGTTTAATTTTCAGCAACCTGTTTACATGCATTCTAGGACATTGTCTGTTGGAAGATTTCCTTGCTTTGATGTGAGGGCTCGATGTAAGGTGTTTTAATCCTCTCCCACACCACCATCACGGATACTATGCACTTCTTCCTCCTCCTATGGAAATTCTCCATTAATTTGTTTTATAGAAGAAAAAAAGAGGAGGATAAGAGCTGGGGTTTATATCATCTGTTAAATAAACTACAATTTTTGCCTTAGAAATTATATATATAGAAACATTTTTTTCAAGAAAATATGTGAATACTGAAGCAGTCTCTTTTGAAGAAATTTTAATAAAATTAAATGCATTAAAAACAGAAAAAAAAACCAGTTGGATTAGAATATCTGAAAGGATCCTAAAGTGACATCACTTTTCTCCTCTATTGAGACACGTATTTTACATATTTGTCTAGTTTATCATTTCTGAAATTTGATGCATCTTATACTTGAAGAATATAAGCTCAGCAACAGTAAAGATTTTACCCATATTTTTTCAGTTCTCTTACTATTAAGTCAAAGCTTGTCTATATGAGCCTGTAAATAAATGTTTGTTGAATGAGACAGTTGCCAGTCACTCAGAGAATGAGTGTCATTGCCTATTCATGAACTTAGCCATGTGTAGCATGCATCTCTTCATTCAATTTTTCCCTTATTTGAATTATTTGCATAAGTAGCACTGCTTGTGGCTAAATTTCAAATTAGGCTGGATTTTTAATTGTCAATTAAAATAGCTTAAGAAGGATTGCACTGTGATTGAGAACTGAAACAAATAACTGTCTTATATACAGAAGACTGCCTGTCACATCAAAAGATACAATTAAATATAATAGATATCTGGGTAAATCTTTGATAAGAGATCATCAAATTTTCAATCTGGGGATCCTTATAACTGACTCATGCATTATAAAGGACTAAGAAGTTTCCAGGTGGCTTTCAAGAGGATGTGCTTTATATCCTGGGATATGTTATTCAACTAAAGAAATAAAAACGAATACAAAACTATGACATTAACACATAGAAAACACAAACAAAACAGGTGATGTTAAAATTGATAAAAGTCAGAATTATAAGCAAATTTATTTTATTTTTAAGTGTATATTTTTATTGAAGTATAGTTGATAAACAATAATATATTGGCTTCAAGTATACAACACAGGATTTAACAGTTACACACATTATTAAATCCGTACCCCAACTAGTGCAGCCACTGTCAACACAGAAAGATGTTACAGAGAAATTGATTATATTTTCCATGCTGCACTTCCATCCCTGTGACCAACTTATATTGTGATTGAGACTTTTGTGCCCCTTTATCCCCTTTGCCTACCCCATCCACCCACCCCACCCTTCCCCCATGGTAACTACCAGTCACTTCTCAGTGTCTATGAATCTACTGCTGTTTTGTCCATTTTGTTTTGTTTTGTTTTGGTTTTAGATTCCACAAATAAGTGAAATCATATGACATTTGTTTTTCTCTACCTGGCTTCTTTCACTTAGCATAATACCCTCTAGGTCCATTCATGTTGTTGCAAATGGCAGGATTTCTTTCTTTTTTATAGCTGGATAATATTCCATTGTGTGTGTGTGTGTGTGTGTGTGTGTGTGTGTGTGTGTGTATACACACACCATGTCTTCTTTATCCCTTCAGCTATTGATGGACACTTTGGTTGCTTCCATATCTTGGCTATTGTAAATAATCTTAAAAACAAATAAAAACCAAGTAGGTCTATATATACAAATTTAGGGCAAGGTGGACCTTCTGAATAAGGACTAGAAACCTAGAAGCTTCAGAAGGAGATAAATATATTAGACTATGTAAAATAAAATATGTTTAAGTGGCAAAAGATATGAAAAAAGTCAATAGGCAAATGATAGATTTGGGAAAAAATTGCAGATTATTATGTATACCATACAAAGAACTCTTAAAACTGGCAAGAACCAGACATACAGCACAGTGGAAAAATAGGTAGAGGGTAATTCATGTGAGAATTCACAGACAATCCACATAAAAAGATGTTTACATTTATTAGTAGTCAAGAAAAAGAAAATTAATACCAGTTTATTTTCATCAGACTGGCAAACATTTAAAAGTGGTGATAACTACTTATCATTCACTGATAGAAATGTAAATGCTACATTTTTAAAAAGCAAACTAGCAAATTCTTAAATTAAAAATACATATATACACACACATACACACAAAAAGAATTACAAGCAAGAATCTTGAAAAGCAGTGCCAAGTAACATTGTACAGAAAGGCAATAGCCAAAAGTGAATTTTAAAAAATCCTAGCTTCTGACCACATACAGGATTAGACACCAACATTAGTAGGAAATTGGGGAAAAAAAGGGTGGGGCATGTGTTGTATGAATACATGTCTGCCATTTTGAATTGATACAAAATGTAGATAATGTGGAATTTCCTTCAGCCTAATGAATTATAACATCGATAACATATTTAGAATTGATGATATCTTAGAATGGAGGAAATAATACACACACACACTCACACATTTGAGGAGTGTTATTTGGACAAATGAGATTTTTTAACACATCATTTGCTATCAGAGATGTTTGGCACCGTTTAGAATCCATCAGCATGACAGCGAGTCTTGATTGAAAATGTGCCACCTCTACCTTCTCCCAGCCCCAACTTTAAGGGCACTGGTATTCAATACCTAATAGTATTTTCCTTTAGTTTGACTTCCATTTAATAAAAAAATCCCAATCACTGTGGGAACTTTGTGTTTGTGGTAGTATGATGATAGAAAGTGTGGTTCTCTGAGAAGGAGAGCCCTGATTGCTGTTGGGTGCACTGGAGGGCCAGGGAGTGTTTCCAGAAGAGCAGTACCTGGAACACAACATGGGTTTTGGTAAAGACCTGGATTTTTTTACCCAGTATCAGTCGCCCATTGGCTGCATGCCACCCCAGTGGGGTATGCCATTTCTTGGGCATCTCTAGTCAAGTTGGCTTTGTCTGCTGAGGGCAGTTTCCAGAGAAAGGTCAAGAGTTTCTTTCAGCCAGTGCCCCCATTCTCTCCTGCAGAATTTATTTTTCTAATTCTGTTGGAGGAAATTTTTTTTCCTTCATGGATTGTGCTCTTGGAGTCAAGTCTAAATAAAAGCTCTGCCTAGCCCTAGATCCTGAAAATGTTCTGGGTATTTTTTTTGTATTAATAAGCTTCTGAAACATACAGTCTTTCAATGTGAGAGAAAGAGATCATAAGAAGGAAAAAAAGAGAGTACCTACAAAAGCATATTGTTCTTGGCGGAAGACCAGCTGACTTCTACTGAATTGTTGAGTATGGATCACCTTTCCATGGCCTTTCACTGAGACCACAAAGACCACCTGCTTTAGATGTGCATTGCTTGCAGAGCTCATTCTTTTGTAATTCATCATAAGGAAAAGATAAAAGCAAAAAGGTAGAGACGTATGAAACAATGTAAATTATATGCACTCATGTAAGGACATCCTGGCTTGGGGGTGGGGGGATGATATGATGAATGAGATCACTACTCTTGCGAGAGGCATCTGAGTGCTCTGAGAGGAGGGTCTTAACTAAAGCTACAGCAACTACACCTCTTTAAGATGTCCAGGTGGTTCATGTCTTGTACCTACATTCTGTATTTGGTCTTGTGGATGCAAATAAATGCCTCATAAGCTGATGCACAGATATTACATGGAATTCCTGATAAAGAGAATTCTTATGACCTAAATGGGTGATTAACAGTATGACTATTCTATGATGTTATCAATCTTGGTTCTGCATTTAATAGGGTTTTAGCCAACAGACATGCTTCAGTAGTATTACAGTAGACATCTCTCAGAGTCTCTGACTGATGCTTCCTTCTCCTGTATAGCCTTGTCCATGACCTTTCACAGAACATGTACCTATACAGTGCAAATGCATGAGCTACTGGTCATGTAACCTTCTGACCCTGGTCATCTCTAATTGCACCAGTAGTAGGTTGAGACCTGGGACAAAATGAGATTTTTCTGTTCCAACAATTGGAAACTGGGAATGTGGAGTCCCAGTGCAGTTTCTGTTTGATATAGATCAGACTGACCACATAAAGACTAAAGTAATACAAAACATAGAAGGCTCATCTGTAGACAGGAAGAATGATCACGTGTGCAGAAAGGAACAGACCATAAGTCCTGTAGAGGAAAGCAAGCCTTGGGCTTGTATGTATATTTTGCAAACTCCCCACTACTCTTAAATACTCTGAATTCTTCCAGTTCCTATTACCTTAAGCCAAATTAGTAAATCAAATATTATTTTACAATTTAAGTGCATCAAAATTAAAACTTTCCTCTCAGAAAGACAATGGAAATTTGTGTATTTTATAGCCAACAGTATGTCTGAGTTATAGATGCTCGTAACATAGGTTGCATTGATAGACGCTAAGTGCCCAACTCCTGGGAAATAATAGCCCTATACATGGAGTTGTGTAACCTTTGAGTGAGATGGTCTGTGGTTCTTCTGGAGTAATTGGTAATGCTTCGAGAGAAGGAACTGATGAGGTACTTTCAAAAACATGAGGTGGAAGAAATAGGAATTTTGCCTCAAAAAATGAAATCTTAGCAGGGGAGATATGATTAGCAACCACCCTAGTGGGATTCTTTCAGAAGCCAGGGCAAGGACCATTGCTACACATATAGGGAGATTTGTGTACAGTATTTAAGAAATTCAAACTACTAGATCTGTTGAATGATGGAACAGGCTGCCTCATTAGGTAGTGAGCTCCCTGTTATTGTTGTGTTCAAATAGTGACAATCAAGAAGTCAGAGTTTCTGTTTTGGGAAGGCGATTGATTAGAAAATCCCTATTTTCCACTGTAGAAATTGATCTCACTATTCTGAACATCTTAAGGATCTTCAAAAACAAAGGCTTACATGCTGAAAAGGAACTGCTCTTTAAAACTAAAACTGCTGCTATTTGTTCCAAGGTTTCAACACCTAATATAATAATAAAATAATAATAATAATAATAATAATAAATATAAAGCTACTGCTTCCACCTGCATATACATATGTGCATTTCACATATTAAATGGTAAGGAATTATTTTATATTTGATATAAATAAGCCCATCTATTTTTTAAAATAGGTATTTGTTGATTAATATTTAGCAATTAAGAAGAGTTTGCGTAAAGAAAATAAACCTAGGAGAAAAAATACCTAAACATTTCTGATTTGGAACCTCCTAAATAATTAAGAGTTTCTTTTTTTTTGTTTTAAGGTGACTAAGTTATGTTCAGGATAATCAACAATTGATATTGAAGACAAAACTTGATAAAAGGGGGAATATTGGATTTAAGATATTTGTAACAAAGCTTAGAAGTGATTGTGTTTTTTTTCTGTGTGTAAAGTAGAAAACCTGACATAATAATTAAAATTACTTATTAATTAGCTGTTTGACTTAAATATTAATGATATGTGAAACATTAGTTTTCTCAGAATGTTTTATTTTTATAACTTCAGATCTTCTGTTCCTATAAAGATCAGTTTTAACAAATAAAAATTAATTTATATTTTGTATTTCAGTCCAATCATAATTGTTCAACTGTGGTATATTCTGAAGTGGAATGTGACTTGCTAATGTAGGAGATAGTATTTGTAATTAACAAGACAGGTTCTATAAACTGTTAAACAAGAAAATCAGTCTCATGTCTCCAGGTCATGCTACACACTAGATACGCTCAGCCACTTTTAGAGAATGTAGTCCCTTTGAAAAGAATTTTGTCTTGTTTTGTCTTATTCCTTAGGAGAGAGTTGGGAGAGTGGGCAGGTTGAAACTTCTTGAGGCTGAATCCATCAATTGACTGACAGTGCCTACATATTCTTCCCCCCAAATATATTGTATGAACTGCATATTACACAATCTACACAGTCTCAGAAAATCTATACTCATTTCTCGATTCCAAATGTGAAGGTCCCTCTTAAACCTAGAGGGCTCCTGGAAGGATTTACAGGGAAAATATAACGAGACTGATTTTCTAACACGTGTTGGACACACAGCTCACATAAACCTTCGGGTAGCCCTCTGTAGATTTATATGAGCTGGTGCAGGAGAATTCTCCCAGCCATTGAGTGCAACTCTCCTGCTTCTGAGTTATGTCAGGTACATAGGAATCACTCCTAGACACTCTCCTGGGACTACAGCGGTTGCCTTTAAATCCTCAATTTGACACTTTTCTGCATGGTTATTAGAGCTTTAAAGAAATGTATCAGGACTCTCAGCCAGCTTAGGGAAAGTGATTTTCCCCTGGACTATCACCTCCACAAGACAGTGCTGATGGGGATGTGTTAGTGACCTATTCTTCCCTTGTGCTGCTGGAGTATTTCATGAACATTACTTTTATAATATATGAGAGATCTTAGAAATAAGGAAAAAAGAGTATTAATAATTTATTTGTAAAGTAATTCAGAGTGTGTCTGTTTGAATTATACTTGGATGACATTTTCTCCTGGCTTTCCTTCCTTTCTTCACATCTCTTAGTTCATTCTTCATCTCTCTCATGTTCTCATCTTTGGCCTGTTACTGAAATGATGCTCTGGGGTGAGCTCATCCATTCGGGTGACTTCCGGTGTAGGGGCTGTGTGCTGGTGATGCCCCATCTCCATCCCCAGGCCAGACTCCTCTCCTGCCTCTCAGACAGTAGAGACATCCTGGGCTTCACCTCATGCTGGCACCTCCAACTAAATATCAAATTTACCCCTTACTTCCATCCCTCCCTTTCCAGTCGAAAGTCTTCTGAGGTCCCAAGCCCTGGCAGACAATGCTGATGGATCCTTTTTCTTTATGCTCTACATACACTCGGTTGCCAAATTCTGTCAATTCTACCTTTGAAAAATCCCAAATGCATTTCTCCAGCCCAAACAGGATATTGGCTAAAAGCACTTCTTCTGAACTAATGCTTCCTAGATTTGAATCTCAGTTTTGCATTATACTACCTGCATTTAAACATGGGAACTGATTAATTTATGTGCCTCAGCTTTGATTTATTTTTGTTTTTATTTTTCTGAAGTGAGAAATAACAGTAACTACCCATCAGTGTTGTTGTAGGTAATCAATGAGATAATGCAGTTTACTGGCATATAATGTATGCTCAATAAAGATTCTTGTCCTTCCACATAATCCACACTGGTTTATCTCCTCTTGGTTAACTGCTACATAGATTTCTAACTGCCTTTTCTTTCTTCTTGTCTTACTCTGATTCATCTGTTCTCTATATTGCAGTGAGGCATATCTTTCTAAAACATAAACCCAATCAGGTTATTTCTCCTCTTAAGACCCTTGATTTACTTCCCAGTGTTCTCAGGACAAAGGTCAAACCTCCTTTTGAAGAGTAAGGAAACAGTCCTCTCATACCTTGCAAATGGGGTTGCAAATTTGGACACAATTTGGCAAAATCTATCAACATGTTAAATGCTAATACTTCTTGACTCCAAAATTCTACTTTTCCTTGATTCCAGAACTCTACTTCTTGGAATTGAGTGTGCATGCACACATTTGAAATGACCCGGGTGCAAGTATTTTATTCACAGTATTTCTTGTAACAATAAAGGATTGGAAATATGCTAATTGTCCATCAGCAGGTGAATGGGAAAATAAATTAGTGTATGAATATGATCAAATACCTATATTCAGTGTTTATAAAAAATAAGATGTGGCTCCATCTCCCAAACATGTATGTTAAAAAAGCAAAGAACTATGCATAGTATACCTTATTCTTCAATTTATTGAGACAGGATGTTAGGAATATATACTAATACATTATTGTATATGCAGTTAATATCTATGAAAAGAGACACAAGAAACTGTTCATGGTGTTTTCCTTCCAGAAAGAGAAATGGGTAGCTAGGCAAAGGATGGAAAGAAAACTTTTCATTGTATGTCCTTTTCATACATTTTGTTCCATGCACATGTGTTCAAAAAAGCACTTTATTAAAGAGAGAAACAGACATCCTTCATGATAGACTCCTTCCAACTTCTTCAAATGCATCTTCTGTCAGAGCCTCTTGAGTTTTCTAACCCAAGCTGCCTAAGTTCTCCAAGAGCTCTCTTATGCATTTCCCTTCCTGGCAACACTCCCCCTTGTCTTGTGCCCAGATTATACCTGTGAATGTTTGGTTTCTGTGCCATCTTTTCCCAAAACCTTTTCTGGGCTTTTAAGATCAAATCAAATGTTTTTTTATACACCCCAAAGCACCCAGCACTTACTCCCTGCACTTAAGAAATTCTCTTGTTGACCATTCCCTATCTGCATTAGAATCATCTGGAGTTCATGTTTTAAAAAGGTATGTATTTGAGCCCAACACTAGATCTGTTGACTCAGAATCTGGGCTCATGGACCCTCAGAATTTCCATTTTTTTGTAGGTGTGTGGGTGGCATTTCTGCACACTAAGCTTCCTGTTGCACTTGCTTGTTTTCTTGTCTGTCTCCTTCCGCAAGACTGTCAGCAGGACTTGTGTCTTCATCACTTTATGCACTTAGCACTGTGACTGGAAAACAGCGGTGTTCAGTGAATGTTGAAGGAATGAATGTCCTCCTCCTGAATAAGACTTGGGATAGAACAGCAAATAATCATTCTTAACAATACCAAACACAGATACGGATGGTAAGAGTAGCAATGGCTTATCTAAGGCCACACAGCAAACTGAGACACAGAACCTGGAGTCAAAGCCAGGCCCCCTAGTTCCTGTGTCAATCTTCTTTTAGCAGCATCTAGTTGACCTGGAGGTAATTTCTTTAAAGTTGAATTTTAAATGTCAGCACTTTTAATCTTAGGAAAGGAAGCAAAGGAAACAACGGATATCATATCTTTGAGGTAATTTAAATGATACCTGTAGATACAGTTTGAGGTATCAGAGTGTAGCACACAACTCGAAATTTTAGATAAGCATTTGGACATACTTAAAAATTTTTAATGTAAAAATTTTAGTTATGAGAAACAGTTGAGATTCCAAGTTTATATTCCTAATAGTGTATAATTACTTCCCATATCAATTTGACTGAAAAAACAAATTATCATATTGGTCAATTCTGTCCATTTTGAGATGATAGCTACTAGAAACCTTGTTTATGAAATTCTGTTGCAGATGAAGGTGCCAGAGATAAATTAATGGCTGTTATAACAACTGGGCTTTCTTGGTTACAAGAAAAATACTTTGACATATTTTTTGACTCTGTGATTGGTCTACATTTCAAGGGTATAAATTAATCTTCAGAACCTTCTAAAGAATATCTTTCCTGGGCACTTCACTTATACATCAAGTTGGCCATGTTAGCAATCTAATCACAAACCTGTAATTCAGTGGACAACAATTTCTTATTGTGAACAGCATAGCGGCTTTTACTATCATTTAGGTCAGCCCAAGATTGCTGATGCACCGTATGTTTCAGGCTGGGGATGATGGATGGCGAGCTCAGATGCCCATCCCTAAGTGATTGGAAAGATTGAAGACACACAGTTCACTGAAGCTTGCTTACTATTACATCAAGTAATCAGTGTGATAGGCAAGCCCATGCTCTTTATGTCATCCAGCCAACTTTCTGCAGGAACAGTATTTCACATTTAAAAAAAAAATCTTTTTAAGAATTGTGTTCCAGCTGACATTCCTATTACTAAATCAAACAGCTTCACCTTAAACCTGGGTGTTCATGAACACTTTTAAAATTCCTTCATTAGGACAGGTGGGTCTTGCTTTTATTTTAACAGCTCCAATAAAGTACATGTGTCACTAAAATTATACCTGAAAGAAGCAAATTTGTTTCTTTCAGACTTTCCTCTGGCCAGGAGGTGAAAGAGGCTGCTAAAATACTTTCATATTTTATATGCCTAAATTCCAGTTTAATAAAGGTGTCTGTTTGGTAACTTTAAATCATGAAGTTGCAAAGACTTCTCTTTGCTGAAACTGATTCATGTAAATACCATTTTCTGAATCTCATCTGACCAATACCCAGCACAATAATTAGGGGCATCTTCAAAGCTACTGTTCTATTGTACGGAAGTTTCTTTTCAAAAGAGATGAAGAAAAAACCAAGTGTATATCTTAAATTGTCAATTTTGTACTAAAACAATAAATCACTAAGATAAGCTCAACAATATTCCCTTGCTTTTATTGTTTCAGGCACTATAATTTGTAACATCAAGCAAAACATTTCATGAAATAATTAAAAGTATCTTGATACAATTTGAGCAACTTAGGGAACACAAAGCATAGAAGACCTTAAAATTATTCATAATGTAAATTTCTTTGACTTTTAGAATACTTCTATTGCCTGCCATCATACACCAAGTCTAATATTCACTTTTTAGATAAAAGAACACTGAGTCCATTTATCTCTTGGGAAGAGTTTGCAGCGGAGATAGGAAATCACTTCTTACTTGAAGTTTTATTTTATTATCAATTCTAATTAACATAGTTTATATATCATCATTCCTTTGTCCCTTCTTTCCTATTTTTATTTATATGTTCCCTTTTATTTACATAAATGATTTGAGGGAGCTCAGAATGAAGACAGGTAACAAAATAAGATCCATTACAATTAATCAAGCCCAGTGATTCTTACAGCAGAGTCCCTGCAGTTTAATATCACCTGGAATCTCCTTAGAAATACAAATTCCTAGGGTGCTATCCGAGACCTACTGAATCAGCAGCCTGTGTTTAACAAACTCCCCAGCTGATTCTAATTTACACTAGGGTTTGAAACCCACTCATCATTCTAGAGTCTAAACCAAAGTTAGCAACTAAAAAATAAGTAGGATGTATGTGTGTAGTTGTATGTGTGTGGGGTGTGTGGGTGTGGGTGTGTGTGCATCCGTGCATGTGCGTCTCTTGGGAAGAGAGGTGAAATTTAGGGAAAACTATTTCACACGTTGAGAAAAACTACAAGAATTGAATACATAAAGTGATTTAAGAGTGTAAGCACTACAGTCAGACACAGGTAGTTTTTATTAGTGGATGTTCTGCTAATGAGCTGGCTTGACCAATTTTTTTCAACCCCTCCTAGCCTGTTCGCTTATGTGAAAAATGGGTAAAACAACATCGCTTTGAGAGTTAAATGAAAAGAAGTATAAGAAAAAGCAAAGTGCAGTGACTAGCATTAGATGTATGTATATTACTTTTTAGCTTAATGTTTGTTGCTCTTAATATAAAATAATATCATAATTTACCCCACAACATAGGTGGACCTTAAGGACATTATGCTAAGTAAAATAAGTCAGAAAGAGAAAGATAAATACTCCATGGTATCACTTCTAAGTGGAATCTTAAAAGAAAAAAAAGTCAAACTCACAGCAACAGTAGAAAAATGGTTGCCATGGGCTGAGGGGTCAGGGATGTAGGGAGAGATTGGTAAAGAGTACAAACTTTCAGCTATAAGATGAATAAATAAGGTCTCAAGATCCAACGTAAAACATGATGGCTATAGTTGATAACACTGTACCGTATAATTGAAATTTGCTAAGAGAGTGGAACGTAAATATTCTCACCAAAGAGAAAAACAAGAAAAACATGATAAAAGATAAATATGTGATGTGATGCTTGTGTTAATTAACTGGATGGAATCTTTTCACAATGCACACTTTAAAGACATTTCAATTATATTTGTCAATTATACCTCAATAAAGCTGAAATTAAATGTATATATGTCATATATATCTAATTTACCTAAGAAGATTCATGTAACTACTTGAGCTTCCTAGTAGCTGCTGTAAAAAGACGAACACAACAGATTACACAGCTTGGATTGGAATGGTGGTCCCATCGCCAAATGCACATTTGAATCACCTGGAGAGCTTTTAAAAAATGCCATTGTGAGACCCTACTGTCAGAAATTCTGGCTTAATTGGTGCAAAGTCAAGTACTGGCATCTCTACTTAAGAGGTCCTCAGGTGAACCTAAAATGCAGACAGGATTGAGAATGACTGCAGTATAAAGCAGGGTTTTCAAACTTGATTACTCAATATGAATCACCTGGGGAACTTACTAAAATGCAGAGCCTTTACTTGTCTGGGGTAAGGTTGTAGTCTAAGAATTTAGCAGGTGACAGTTTCTGTGATTAACAAGGAATTCAGGTATTGAGAAATATGCGAGTTCCTAGGGAGAAACAACCGATTTTTCCCCCTTTAGCTGTGAAAAGAAATAGAGCCAGGATGCAGCAGAGCACGGATGTGTTTCCTGTAGAGGAATACTCTCCTTGTTGGCAGCTTTAAACAAAGTAAAACTATGTCATACTTTGACTATGATTTCTATAATTACTTTGCTTTATATTTTTATATTTGGGTTCTGGACAGATTAATAGCTTTCATTGTTTTTGCATTATTTCTCAGGAAATTTAAAAGTAGAGCACAGTTCCTATTGTTTTGTGGGGGGAAGGAGAGGTCTAATAATTAAGAGTTTTAATAATTACATACTTAAGTTCTAGAAATAAATATATTGTTAGAATTAATTTCAGATGAAGTCCTTTTGTTCAAGGTACCTTATCAGTTTACTCATTTATTAAATATAGAATTCCACATGTTATAAACAATGCAGTCAAAATCAAATAATACAACTCTAAAATCTCAATAAAGGAACAGAACTTGAAAATTTATAATGTTCCAATCTTATTCAAAGGCCTATAGTAATAATATCTTTAAAGAGTGGGTTCTGGGAATGCTGTATAAAGAGATAGCATGGAAAACTATAACCTTTTAAAATGATTGCAGAACAAGTCTCTCTTCTTTCTCCTCACTCACATCTGCCCCCCTCTTCCCTTCTCTCTCTTTTTCAGGGACACATAAATAAGACTAACTCTAGAATAATGCAGAGTGGTTATTTTGAGATTAGTAAACTTAGTTGACAAAAATCAAACTAGAAATGAGGATCAAAGCATTTTATTATTTCCTGTTAAACTCCTTAGCAAAGCAAATTTCCATCACTGAAACCTCCTAAAAGCAACTCCGAGAAGTTGATGGCCTTTTCTTAAACACTATTCCCAAGGGTGTCCTTGCTCTATCTAAACATTCTTCTCTATTATAAAGCACAAAATGAAAATTTAAGTGTAAAGACAGCATCTTGATTCTTGGGGGAAAAAAAAAATCACCTTGCATGTTGGGATCATGGTACTGAACATTCTCTCTTGTAACTCTTTGGAGCTATGCATGTGCATGAAGAAAGAATTGGGTCAGCACAGAGGCCTACTGTAACACTCTTTCTTTGCATCATTGTTAAAAGAGTTGCTGGTGAGAGCAAGTAAAGAATCAAACCTTTTAACCAGTTCAGTCTTCTGTCCTTTCTAGTAAACCTTTTAAAAACATGTGAAGCCAGACCCTTATGTTAAGTGCAATGGCTGGTTGGTCAAGTCAACCGTGTGCATCAGAAAGTGGCAGAATATGGAGCAAGGCGCAACCTCAATCTTGGCTGTAATAAAGTAGCTGTTCATCTGTGGTCAGAGAGCGCCATGAAAGACCTTGAGTTCCTTCACTTTATTTTGCAGAAAGCCTTCGGACAGCTCTGCATCATCCAGCTCTATCAATCAAGGACCTCAGCCACTGCTCACTGCTGAAAGCTTTCCTGTTTGGCTCTGTTTTTCACAGACAGCTCAATAACTTGTCTGTGGAGCTGTGATAAATGTGCCATGTGCTTCTAAACTGTCTCTTTAACACTGGACTGCATTTCAACTTGTAATGCTTGTGACTAATTGCTTGTATCAAAGGCTTTTTATTTATTTGTAATGATTAGCCAATAGGCTTATCATTTATGTTTCTCACTTCTCTTCATGAAGTGGTTTTATTTTAAAGGTGCACACAGCCGACTGTCAGCTAACTTTGAAAGTAGCAGCTCTTGCTCAATGAATAAGCTGTCAAGTTAAGAGAACATAATTGGCAAGCCCTAGTATATAACCAGAGCAAGTGGAAACTCCTAATGATTTTTCTTTCTCTTTTTGTCATCACTGCACATCAGCCATAGTTTTAAACACCAACTTTATGGCCACCTACTGTGGCTGTCAGGAGAGAAATTTCCTAGCGGTTTTGTCCTCTTGTATAAGAACAGTAGTCAGAATCACAAAACCTTCTTATTTGGGCACAATTGGCAGTTTCTGCTAAGGAGGCCAGGAATAGAGCTATTATGGTAAATGAATAACTTCTCACTTTGAAAGAAGGTGGTTCTTTCAGATCAGGTTGGAGGTCAATGACAGGGCAAGGAAAGGAAGCTTATATTGCAGCTGTCTGCAAATGAGCTTTTCTGACAGATACTTTAAGGAAAAATAAGAGTCTATTGGGGAGGCTGATCTTCACCTAATCTTTAAGAATATATTTTTAAAGGAACGGAAAACCTGTATGCTTTGTCTTAAACTTGCCTTGTACTTTTGCAAAAAAAGTCTGTATATATATTTTATATTGGGGACATAAAATAACTTTTCTTTCTAGCCCATGACTAAAAGAAAAAGGGAATGCTAGGGCAGTGGCAGAGCCCATGTCTTTGATTCCCCCCACCCCCCTGCAAAAAAAAAAAATGTACTGACACTGAAGCAGAAAAATACACTAGCAAGTTCCAAGTAAATACCCATTTAAGTTTTTTGGTTTTTTTTTTTTTCTGTTGGCTAAATGCTTGGTTTGATTCATACATTGATAGTGTAAAGAGACAACTGCTTGCCTGCTTGCCTGAGAGTCTAACTCTCCATGAAACTAGATCTAATAATAATCAAGTACATTTCAAGTATTCAAATAGAGTAAGAAGTAGAATGCCGCATTTTTTGAAAGGCAGAAAGCTCTTTCATCAAGAGACTTTTATTCTGAAGCCATTTTCTTGCTTCCCTGTAAAATTCCTATCACACAAATGAAATCAAAAGGCAGGTGCCATTTACTGCAGTGAATCAGAACAAGCCAGCCTCACTCATTGGCTCAATCAGAAGGAGCAGTTGCACATAAAATCAAGAAACGTCTATATAAGGTTTTGGAATGCATTACAGGGCCCTCTCCTATACAGCAATCTAGTGGGTGGACTTAACTTTTTGAATTTATAAATTAGGAAATCAATTCAACATTGCATTAAATGTACTTTAATGGAATGTTGAATTGCTAAATCATCATTTTGAGAGGTAATCAAATAATCCTTGTTCCTCCTTCACTCCATTCGTAAGCCATTTCCCTAAAGATCAAAGATAAGAGTATAGTATCTGTGGAATGATATGTAATAAAGTTTCAGTTGTCTAATGAAATTTGATATGTAAAATTTATTTTATAGCCCATTAGTTCAGAATTTGTTCTTGATTTTGTTTTTTAAATATCAGGGCTACTTTATGGTATACTGGTAACTTGTTTTGTCTTGAATAGTTGGTGTCTGCTGTAGCAATTGCAAAAAACTATTAGGTGATATATAGGAAGAGGTAATCTAGAATTAAATATGTCATGTACAACTTCTTAAATGTGGACAATTAAGAATACACTATTATAGGATAATTGTTTGCTATAATTGGATAAAACATTAAAACATTAGAGTCTGGAAATTCCTATTACAGAGTGAGCAATCAATTCCAGGACACTTTTATGGTAGATTTGTGGCAGTTGGTGTCTGTGGAAAGCCAGTGGATTGGCTCTTAGCTTGAGCTCTACCCCACTTCTCCATGATCCCACCATTGCTGCTATTTCAACATCAACAAGGGAAAAGTGATTTCTACTCACTATTCCGTATCAATCCAGATATGGCAGTGCAGATACTGGACGCATTTTCTTTCTTTAGGTTCATATACCAGGGTTGTCTATTTTGTTAAACCAGTCTCAGCAAAGAAAATAAACTGCTTTGTCTAATGTTCTTCATGGGTAACATTACAGTTCAGCCCATTTGTTTTTATGACCCAGAAAGCAGCAAAATCTGGAGAAGAAAGCCATCTGGCACTTTACTCTCCTCTAGGCTCCAAGGTTTGGCTCTGGCTGGAGGCTTTTTTCCATTGTAGAGGTACAGGAGACTGGTTCCTCCTGAGTGAGAAACCCGTCCACTGGTAGTGGCTCCAGGGTGATGTGTGAAGTAATCTCACACGTTGTCTGGGCTCAGCAAGAGAGGCAGCCATGACAGATTAGTAATATCTGCCCTGGGCAAGGGTTAGGAATCTTGGTCAGGAAGAGTCAGGGGATTGGCACTTGATAATTTGGTAGGTGCTAAAGCAGAAAATATAATTGTCATGTCTTTAGAAATGAGGCATACACATACAGATGGATGGAAACTCACCTTTGAAGCCCGGCACCACTATAGGCATTTCCTTGATTAGCCTCCTTAAGCTTTAGATTAAATTAAATAATAGTGATATCTATAAATTAGTGATCTAAGAAATTAATGTAAGTAGAACATTTCCCAGGTTCATGGGCCTGGATATCTCTTGACCTCAGCCCATTACACAAGATCACAAAAGGTGTCACATGAGCTTCCTCTTCTCTGTTCGTAGCTTATGGCAGACACTGCTCACCCATCAAGGCACTGTTTCTTCCTGGGTCCAGATACAGCATTAGAAACCTTCCGGACATGTCCTTCAAAGTAGCTGCTCTAATTGTTTCTGATTTGGCATGTGAGATGAAACTCTTAGCCGTATTAATGTCTAAGGGACCCTGAAGCTCACACAGATTTACATCCTTATTTTAGGCACTCATATTATTGTACTTTTTAAAGGCATCAGGCAACTTGTTTCTCCAAGATTATCTGACAGGTCAGGCAAATTGAATAAATGCTGAACATAACACTGCTCCCTCTACTCAGAAAACAGGAAAGAACTTCCTAACCTTGAAAAACTAAGTGTAATGACGCTATAATTATTCATTTCACTCTGTCTACTGTGGCACTGCCTCTTGGCATCTAAGCTCTTTGGATAGTCTAGTATACTAAGAGCTAATAAACTAAATTACCTTTTAAAGTGCAGTTTCTTATTCTGGCCAGAGCAGTCTTGGCAATATCCATTTTTTTTATTGTTGAAATCAGATTCCTACTGTCAATACATTTTATTCCTCTTTTTTTTAATTTTCTTTTTTACCTATTCAGAGCAAAACTCCTTTTCATTGTTGCTGTAATAACCTGAATCAAGAATTCAGGTTATTGTTTGTGCATGTGTAACATATGTTTATGTATTGTGTTGTATGTGTACTGTATATTGTATGACATTAGTGAGTAACTTTTCTACATGTACTCAGCATGTTTTATATCAATAATTTGCCCTTTGGTAAAGACCAGAGCTATGCTGTGTTTTGAACCAGGTTATAGAAAATCTGTGATAGCAGTATGTGTTTTTTGACTTATTTTAGATGGCTTGATTGAGCTGCTATTGTGCATTGAATCTAGTCAAGGTATTGTACTTTAAATCATCAGAAAGGATTCTTCATGATTTCCCAGTGCAATTATGTTTGTTCTTTGAACTTGTATCAATCTGGGCAGTTGACTGGATTGGGTTCGCCAGATAATTGCCAGCTTGGTGCCAAGTCAGCCTTCTTCACATGGATGATTTGGGTGATATAGGTGGCAGTTGATAAGTCAGTTCCATCCATCCATGTACCAGAACGCTGTGGGATGTCACCCTGCTGATTTCCAGACCCTACAAGAAGCAGGGAAGAACCTGAAATCTGTGAAGTAACAGATCAGGAAAAGAAGTGACTTCTTCATAACATAATGAAAACTGAAATGATGGGAACCAGAATCCTTAGTTCTAAAGTACTCCACCTTCTAGTTATTTCTTATGCTGCAAAGCTTCATCATCATAACCCATATCCTCTTCTTAATGTAAATTTACTCAATCTCATGCTTTAACTGCTGAAAAGATGTTTCTCCAAGGGATATATATCGTCTGAGACCTATTTATACATTTACTTATTCATTGTGCCATTGTTTTCTGCTTAGAGAAATGATGGAATATATTCTCACCCAAACATTTATTTTCAGAGGAAAGGTGTTTAAAAATCTCGTGTATATTTTGATCTTGAAACACTGTAGTATGGTGGAAAATATCATAGAATAGTAATGTAGAAACAGATTCAAGCCTCACTTTATTTTGCTATTTGCTTAAAAAACATCCCATTTCTTTCTCTACCCTTATACTGTGAAATGAAAATAATAGCCCCTTTTTTCTGAAGGAGTACATCAAGACTTAAGTAATGAATATAAAACCCATTGTCTTCTTTGTAAAGCAGTTACTATCCTGGGGCTGGGAAACAATTTTGTTTTTAATTGCAAGCCACAGATACAGCAAAATAATCAAATATGCAGTCCGAATGTAAAACAAATAAACCAAACCTCATTTTAATTTACTTGTATTGTGAGTGACAGGGTGGAACAGCAGGGGAGTTGAGAGAAATACAAAATATTAGATGGTTTGTCATTGTATAAATAGGGATCAGAAAACTACAAAGAGTACCACAAATAAGAAATATTTGTATTACAGCATGAAGAAGAGGAAGGATAGATGTGGGAAAGAAGCAAATGATCTAAAAGGGAAGAACTAATACATACCCAAAAAGAAAGAGATGAAAGTATTATAGAGTGATATCACCAACTTGTGACAGTTTAGTATATTATATCTGAAGACCTTCAACTACACATTGCCTTTTACCATCTATAGGACTAAATCAGGATATTATCTTTAATCAGCCTTACTGCCTATATGAAATTAGGTCAAAGGGGAGAGGTTCCCCACATCTTCTCTAGACATTTAATGTGGAATTCTTCTCACTGGTCTTCAAAATCTAAACAAAGTTCTATTTAGTAGTTCAAAATCTACCAAATGAAGTTATTTGAACCATATTTGTCCTGCAGTTCTGCCAGATGAAAACAAATTTAATTATTGCCTTTTTAAACTAATTTTATTTTGCTTGGTTTGGGCCATTTACCTTCCCCACCCCACCCCCATCCCAAAATCGTTACTTGTGGTACACCCTCAGATGAACGTTATAGGAGAAAGCAGGATTTAAGAGAAGAACAGAATTTATTCAAGGATGCACCTGTTACCGGCCGTCAAGTACCACTGGGTAGCTTGGGATTTTGAAGTACTTAAATGAAGAGAGAGACTGGTGTGTCCTCTGCATATAGGTTCTTACTGGTATCTGCTTGGTAAGGGCAAAGCAACCCTTATTTAGGGTAAGGAGGCAAATCTAGCCGAAGGGGTTTGAGACAAATGGCATCTGAGGCATCAGGCTTTGTTCTTATAAGACCTCTGGTTCCCTTTCTAGTGTTTTTTGCCTGCATGCACTCTCTGTCTTTATCTATCTACGCTATCTTTATCTCTTTCTGTATATCCATTCCTCTGTTTCTCTCCCCTTCCCATTTTCCTCTTCTCTCCCTACTGATCCCTGTGTCTGCACCTTCATCTCCCACTGCTTCTTTCCTTTGTAACCCTGTTTTCACCGAGGCCTCTACGGAGGACGTGTGCTTCCCTGTGCTGGAGTACAGTTTCCCTGCTCTTCTGGCACTTACCCTTCCTTCTTTTTGTCCAAAATGACTTCACATATAGAAAGAGGAGAAAAACTCAGAGCCTGGTAGAAAAAGGTACCTAGTATCAACCCTGCTATTCTTGGCCTCTTCAGCTCAGATCAGTCCTGTCATCTCTCCACATCAGTTTTCTCAACTCCAAAACTAAGATACTAATATCTGTGTGTGATACTTATACCCAGTGATACGATGGAGCCAGCTGGTGCCAGTTCATGACAGCCAGCAGTACACTTCTCTTCTCATCGCTTGGGGGCTTGAAGTTGGCTGTGGTGGAAGTATTCGCACCATGAAAATCAATAAATGGTACAAGCAAGGGTTTTGGGTTTTTAGGCTTTGATTTTTAGAGCAGATTGTTAGACATTTACCAGCACACCCTTCACATACTCCATATGAGGTTGTAGTGAGGCTAAATGAAAAGAAATGTAAAGTGCTTTCATGGGGCCAACAAATGCTCCACAACACCAATCAGGTATCATTTTATTCTCCGGATGCCTGGAAACTCACTTCCTTTCTTCCTCTGCGTCACAGTTCTGCTGACACATGCCTATCCAGCAGGAGTGCTCCGCATTATTAATCAGAATGTGACCTCACCATAAAGCTAGGTCAAGAGTTCTTACTTTGGAGAAGGTATGACTTTGTAGGAAAGTTCATTGTGCACAAGACATTTTCACATACTCAAGTGGTGCTTGCCAAGACCTTCCACGCCAAAAGTGTCTAAAATGTATTTATTTAGTTGAATGAAGTTAAATGAGCTTGAAACCCGTTGAACAACTAGCTTAGGCTGCCATTTTGCCTTTCTGCTTTTGGCAGATATGGGGCATTGTGATGAGTATGTGATGAGGTTTTCTCCAGATTCTTCATTGTTGTTTTGGTTTGTTCTCCATTTTGTGGTAAACAACAAAAAATTGGTTCAAAACGCTCCCTACCCACCTGTGTTATGTTATTGCAAGGGGATATAATGCTATTTTACTAAATGGGTCTTCTGTAATTCACAAATTGGCAAGAGTTTAATGTGAAGAGTGAAGAATATCATTTTCAATTGAAAGCTCAAAGCGGCTCTAGCAGGACAAATGTAATTAGTTAAAAAGGAATTTGGCCAGACCCTAACATTTTTTATTTAAAACAACACCAAGTAAACACAAATTAAATGCACTCTTCTTAATCAAAGATGTCAAAATGAGACATATTAAAGGATATTTATTAAAATAATGAAAATATTTACCAAGATGACTTTATAATAGCTGATTTTTCCCAAAAACAATAATGAAAATTTTAAAGATTAAAATTATAAGGATGGATAGTTTAGTTTAAAACCACATTTCTGGGGTTGTTTTTTTGAAAAATTTTAAAGTTCAAGATTAGATCACTGTGTCACCTAAATAAGCTTAAACATTTTAATTAATTAATATATCTGAAATATCCATATTGCTTAAGATTGTATACATCTAAATAGTTATCTGAGAATGAGCTCTGCCTGCAGTAAAATGAAGGGCAGAAGTCACAGGAGATTCCTATATTCAGAAAATTCCTATAAAATCACCTTGTTGATAATATAAATGAAATTAAAATAGCAAAAGGAACCATTTTTGCCAGTGCTTAAAAAAAGGAGATCAGAGTTAGGAGAAAGACTTTGGCCAATGCTTAGGTTTCTACTAAATGCAACAGCTAAAGAAAAGCACTAGGAAGCAGGAAAGGAACCCCCTTAAAAGAACAATGGAAATATATTTTTATAAATATCTCTTTACATGACACAACAGCTTCAAAAACCTATCCTCTCTTGTGCTACATAACACTAAAATACTGCAGCACCTACCACACAGGCTGAGGCAGCTCATTAGCCGAGCTGTCTGTGTGTACGTGTCTGCCATCAGCATCTGGTGAAAGGGGAAACACTGACCCTGCCAGATTTGGGTCATGAGGTCAACAGGTCTCATTTATTATTCAAAATTGCTTTCTAACCTTTTATCTGCTGGGTCAAAGGATGTTGTATTCTAGTGGGTTGAATTTTTTAATGATGAAGCCGCTACCTTGCCACATAATACAATTACTTCTCCCTTCTACTGGGCATTATGAATTTCTCCTACCCTACCTAAAAATATGATATTCTGAATCACTGGCCATGGAAAGGTCCTTAGAAGAAAGCCTTTAGTTGTCATTTTTCTTGTATTTTTTTCATAAGATTTCTAGAGATTAAAATGATATTGACCATTGACACTGGTCAGTCATTTTCTTCACTGTGATTTGAATCTTTCAGCCCACTTTTGGGATTCCACCACATCCTATAAGGCTTCTGTACTCCACAAAAACTAGTGCTCATCATGCTGACTCTCCCTAAGTTTGGGCAGTTAATAGTTTTCCAAAGCAAAGGACGATGAAATGGCAAATGGCATTTGATTTTTTACTGGTTATTATTTGCTTCAGGAACATAAACGACAGACAAATGTGTATACATCTTCCAACTCAGAGGATGTTTGGAGGCATTCTTCAACATTATACAGGTTTTTCATCATCTAGGAAAAAGAGTTTTCTAAGTCACTTCGTTATTTTCTGTGTCTCATCATAAACATAAGAGAAACAATTTAAAACCAGTAGAGTATAGATTTGAAAATATTCAGACACACAGTCACATACTATAAAATTAGCTATAAACATTTAACAAGCAATATTGCAGCAAATTGAAATTCCTTCAATAGCAGACTGAGTAGCTCGACAAATAGACAATGTTCCCAAGGAGTGATTTTATCTTTTGTAAAACAAAATGTCAAAGATCATGTTGGCCCTGCTCTTGAAGCAGACATATGAGATGTGACCATGTGCTTTGTGACACTACATATGATGAATAACTCTGACAAGCTGGAGAACACATAGTGGAGAATATGTCATGTTCATGAGCCCAGTAAGGCAGTAATACATAATACAGCTAGAGTTAAAATTCTAATCGTGCATAGAGGTTTGTTGCAAATGTGAAATTACCTGATATTGACTCTGTGTCTTGTGTGTTTATATATAATTGTACACACAAACACAAAGGTAGATGTAGAACAATTCATTTGGGGATAGGTTTAAAATGTCTTATGGTGCATTCCGAGCAACCACACTGTCCTTTCTCTGAATATGCTCAGCAGCAGATGGCCAAGTGGTCACTTCACTTCCTCCCTTCCTGACCCTGATCTCTCAGGACCATGGTACTAAATGGAGACCAATTGCCAGACAGGGTCAGAACCTTCCTACTCAACAGATTGTGTGCGCATGTCTGTGCGCATGTGCACATCTGCATATGTATGTGTGTGCTCAGTCTTCTTCTGTATCTGGATTATTATTCTACATCTATGTTTACCACCCACTTCGATGACTTTTATTAGCAGAATCCTCTTAATGGGAGTTTCCACCTGTAATTCCCTGCTTTCTTTGTCCAAACTAATGTTTGAATCTTAAAGCAACTGTTTTATATAGTGACTCCAGGATTCATAAATGGGATTCTAATCTTCTTATCATATGTATAGTGTTATAATTGGGTGTTTTCACAGGAAAGCAAATTTATGGTAATAAATGTCTCCAGTTACACCCTGGGGAAGGGAGATATGACTTTCTCCCTGTACCCATCTCCTTATTCTGTACTTAGTTGCTTAAAGACACTTTCCCCAGAGAAGATGCTGGAAGGAGGAAGGTGGAGAGTGGGTTTGATTAAATTTCCCTTCCAAATCATTTTATACACAGCAGTCTGAACGCTGTAATGTAAGTCTAACCATACCATTCCCTACGAAAATCATTCCAGTGTCTTCTCATTGCATTTAGGATACAATGCACAATTCTAAACAAGTTGCATTAGGTTAATGGGTTGATCTCTCCAGCTTCAGTTCTTACCCATTGCTTCTCCGCCTTCCGTGCTCCAGTCACACTGGCCTTCTTCCAGTCCCCAGACTGGCCAAGCTCCTCCTTCCTGCTTAGGACTTGAACAAACTTTTTAAAAGTGCCCATTCAACCTGTGATCTTTCCTATCACCTACTTTTCACTTAATATCTACCCATACTTCAGGCCTTACTGTACAGTTGCTTCCGTAGGCCTTCCCTGACCCCCAACTTCATTATTCTCACTCCATTCATCTCACTGAGCCCTGTGATTTTCCTTCAGATCACTTATTTTCATTTGTGATTAGTAATTATATATACTCTTTCATGTTTACATATTTATTGTATATCTCCTAGCAAGAGTCTAAGCATTATAAGGGATGAAGATCACATGTGCCTCTCCATCTCCAAGACCTGTATTCCAGTACCTGTCACTTAGTAGGTACTCAATAAATATTCTTTGAATTAATGGTGCTTTCATTCTCTCTTCTTCTTGACCCATAACCCTTCCATAATAGAGTCCTATATTATCTCTGAACAATAAGATGTATACAAAAAGTCTCTATTTCCCAACCATTCCCTATGGAGGAAGCCAAGTCATGTGTTTTTCTCTGCTGGACTAAGGTAAAGGTTGGTTGGGGCTTTGAAAGGGGAGACAGAATAAACTTTATGTTTAATTTAATGCTTAATAAGTAGAAGGATGGAGTGAATTTTATGTTATATTCCTAGGCTCAGAGACTCTGATGAGCTCTCAGTTAACATTACCACCATCACTGTTTTGTGCAAACTTGGGCTCAGCTGGTGGCTTGATAAGCAAACCAGAAATAGGACCAAGAGTCTGCAAACTACAACCTATGGACCAAATCCAGCCTGCTGTCTCTTTTTTCTAAATAAAGTTTTATTGGAACACAGCCACATCCATTAGCACATGTGTTTTCTGTGGTTGCTTTCATGCTATGGCTGCAGAGTTGGATACTTACAATAGGGACTATATGACCCACAAGTCTAAAATATTTACTATGTGGCCCTGTAAGAAAAAGTTTACTGATTCCTGGTCAAGACCTATGAAAGCAAGAAGCAACTATGAGACACAGATTATGTATCATCATGCTGTTTCCCCAACACTTATCACAGTACTTGCCATCAAGCAGTATTCAATAAAAAATGACAGCATTTTACTTAGACAGCATTTTAATTAAACTTAGAGTATTTTGATTTAATTGAACTTCTGATTTGTGGAGCTTGTATTACTAAGGAAAACACCAGAAATTCACCTAGGAAGATAATTATGTATGCTGCATGAATGAAAAGGAAAGCAACAGAAAAGGACAGATGGGAGCAGATAACTCTGGTGCCTATGGTTTAAGTACCTGAATTTGGGAATATATTATAGAGTTGGACACAAGGCTAAGGTAAAAATCTGGGCAATATGTCACGCTGAAGGCTAGAGCAGGTTCAGTAGAAACAAGCTGGTTCCTAGATCGGGAGCTCTGTGATGACCTGCTGCAGGCACTGGAAACGGGGGAGAAGAGAACAGAATGATCATGAACACCAGGTCCTGAAAGGAAAGGATTTTGAAACTTACAACAAAGAACTTCTTCTCTTTAAGGAGTTTTATTTGGGTTGAAAAAAAGGAAGACATACAAGGATGAAGCACTTAAGCAATAAAATATGAACTATAATGAGTTATAGAAACTTTTAGCAAAGGCAAAGTGGTAGCCTTTATTAGCAAACGTCAGGAGGTAGAAAGTAGGTGAGACACTTGGATTCTAGCTGTGTAGAGGAAAGTGTTTTTTGGTACCTTTACTTTCCACAACTTTCTTGTGGACCAGGGGAAGGAGATGTATGATGGAATGTTTATTAATACCTGCTACATTGGCCCAGTGCTCAAGCAGATGCTCTAAACAGAGGATCTAATCACCATGGAATTGTTGCTGTGGTCAATAGTTCCCATTGCTGGCTGCTATTTGGAATCACCTTGGACTTCACCCTTCCCCAACCCCTTACAAGATTCTGATTTAATCATTGTGAGTTAGGTTAGTCATAGGTACATTAGTAAACTGCTCCAGGTAATTCTAATGTACATCCAGGTTTGCAGCCCCTCGTGTATACAGGATTCTTGCCATTGTTTCTGTAGAAACCCCAACATTTGCTGTGGAGAAGATAAAGGGTATGTCTGGACCTCAAATCAGAATTCAAGTAGCCTTGATATAATGATCAGAGCTCTGTCACTCCGTTATTAGATTATAAAAGTGATCTCAGGATCTCTCTTAAACTCTAACTTAATTTACTTGGGGCCATGTCACTACCTTTTCCTAACTCAGTTCCCCTTATGGTAAAATAGAAATGCAGATGATAACCTGATCCTTCAGATGTTGCTCTGTGTAGGAATAAACCAAAAACTGTCTTTTAAATGATCTTTGTCTTCATATCTCTTCACACTCATAGATATGAAGCTAGATAAATGATAAAAAATGGCTCAAACCACAAGTATTGGGTGGCTCAGAGGTTCTTAGGTTAAAGCACACCTCAGAATCCCCTAGATGGCTTGCCTAGAAAATGTATTTCTGGGACTGCTCCCAGAGTTGTTGACTCAGTAGGTCTCTGGTCAGGCCTGAGAGTTGCATGTCCACCCTCCCTGCTGATGATGTGCTGATCAGAGACCATCCTCCAAGGACCGGTGCAGGTGAAGTCTGAAAAGCAATGAGACCTGAGTGGGCCTTCCCCTCATTTTTTCCAACCAATTACCTGAAATTCATGCTTGTTCTGAGGTCTCTTGACTTCCAACTGGGCCATAGTTAGAACAGGAGCACATGCTCCCTGCCTCACAGGATAGGTGGGCTGTGCTGTTCCCTGCTTGAGAGGCTGCATAACTAAGAGCACTAGGCTAATATGAATACTGGCAAGTTAATTTCCTTTGATAGAAAAGGCATTGCATTCAAAGGTGTACATCATGAGATTACAGAACCAAAGCATAAGTGACTTCAGGAGTAAGACTTCACCTTTATATTGGCTTAATTAACCATTAATATGCTCTTGTCAAAAATGACCTCTCCTTTACTTGTCTGTGTACTTCATATCTTCAATAAAAACAAAAGCTCTTCAAATCAGCTTGTTTTTGAAGCCAAAAGTGTAGGAGTAGAGCATGTTACTTTATCTTGCATCTAAATTTCCTTATTGATAAATGGGAAAACATTTGCCTACTTGGCAGGGTTGTTTCAAGGCTTAAAAGACATGATGTATGTGTGTGTGTATGTGTGTGTGTGTGTACACACATGTGTAATATATATATTACACAAACATATATAGAATATATGTGGGTCAACAGCCAAAGCTTCTGAAAATTGATTTAACAATTTTAAACAGAGTCTATCTGCTACATTCTAGTTCTCCCAAGAAAAGAAATGATCTGATGTCCCTTTGCTGCATGTTCCAGAAGCACTCCGGTCACCTTGCATGCATTCATCATGTGACTGTAACTCCTTGTTCAATGCCACTTCCCTGTTAAACTGTTAGATCTGTGAGGACAGCAACCATGTCTTTTATTGTTCTTTCCTTCTCCCAGAACCTTGGATCTGATTTACTGTCAGATCTGTATTGTATGTATGATGCTAGTATCTGATTTACCCGAAATTTGTAAATTGCTGAATGGATAAAATGTTGAATAAATAAAATGTTGACTGAAATAAAAATCTCTAAGAATAAATAACATCCATTATTTAGCTCCCACAAACAATTCTTTCCTACATGTTAGACATAACCTGAGGGCACAGCTGTTGGTTCTCTTTCTTCTCTAAGTTTCCCTAAATTCTTTCTAGAGCTTCTTGCCTGTCATTCCAGCCTTCCCTGTGTTTGTATGAAGAAGATAAACACAAAAATGTAAGCACTATTTGCGTTACTGTCTATACTAGCCTTTGTCTATTAGCTTGAATTCTAAAAATGTCTTCTGTAACTATGACTTCCAAGCTCCTTCTAGCAAATGGCTCCTCCATTTTTAAGTGGCCAGAACTTTTTTTTACTCTTATAATCACTTACAAACTACCAAACCATATTAAATGTTATATACAATCAAGCTATACATTTCTCCCTCAAAAAGCACAGTTCACGACATGGTCAGAAAACCATTAGCATTCACTCCAGATAGTTCCTTGTTCACCTGACCCCAATTCCCATTGCCTTTATAAATTAGTAAATGGATCTTATCAAAGATTAATGCCTAGCTCTCTCCTTTTGGTGACTAACTCTCTCTCAAGATCACTTTCTTTGAAGTCAGTCAAAATTCTGCAAATGGTCTGGATGTACAAAAGGAATTCCAAGCCCCGAGTGTGAGGCATCACGGATGGAGCCCGAACACTCCCACCAGCCCAGCTCTGCTTTCCCCACAAGAGGAAGGTGGCATCAGCCATTCCGCGTCTATTTGGGCAGTCTTGCCTATGAAAGACACGCTACAATGGGTGCATTTAGAAGGAATGTCAGGAATATGGTGCAATGCTAATGTATATTACTTTACTTAAAAGGAAGATTCAGGTAGGAGATGATCACATAGTTCTAAACTACTATAGGAAGTGGGCAGAGTTGATGAATGCCCTATGATCAATTTTATACTTAGCGTTTTTCCTTGGATAAGGTTGCCTCACACTTAGTATGGACTTATATGGCAGGCAAATCCAAGTAGCCAGTTATAAAGAAGTCATGCAGTTTATCATGTTAACCTTAGGAAATTAGTGACAGTTGTTTTGCAGCCCACTACTCATTGCTGCCATGAGAGTACCCCAGTTTCTTTTGTGCATTTCTGCAGACAATAAATTCCTTTGTCTTCCCACTTGAGACCCCATAAGCATGCCTGAAGTGCCCACCAGATCAGTTCTTCTGTCATGAACACAGTGTGGCCAAGAGGTGGGCAGGTGCCTATAGCTCAACCAATCAGTTAATCTGAGGCTCAGAGCAAGGCAAGAGCAGAACAAGTAGCTGGAATCCATGGATTCACTCCAGGGGCATCCAGTAGAGACTAACACAGTTCTTGCGAGAAGGAAATTGTGGATGTTCCCTGTTCCTGTATACTCTGGGTCTGTTTTTCTGTCTGGCCTTTTTACCCTATGGCGAGTACTCTTGTAAATGGTGTTTAGTGCTTAGAACCACTGAGATCTGAAATGCAGAGATGGATCTGCACCCACTGTCTATGGAATTAATGATCTTAAATAGTGCTTCATTTATTCTGCAATATTAGAGCATGAAATACTCATGCAGCTCATTTCTAACAAATAATTTATAGACATTTTGATTAAATGCCCACTCTATAAATTTTATGTTTAAAAATTTTATGCTAAAAATGTTTTTGTCTATTTTCTCATGTGTAATTATAATTTTTGGAAAACTGTAGTCTATTGAACACCAGTTCATGAATTCAGATATAAGGCCATGCTTTTCCTCTAAAACAGAATTTCTGACTTAACATCCCTGAATTTGTTTCTTTTTCCAATGATATTATGCAACAGGACTTGAGAGAGTTGAATAATTTAATTACTTGTGCACAGTTTTTCCTTACAAGAGTAAGGTGTATCTTGCCATTTGTTTAAATCTATTTTGCATCTTTTAAGAGTCCTGAAGGCTTTCCTGTATAAATTTCAGATATTTCTTATTATTTTTTTATTATTGTAAGAACCTTCTGTTTTGTTTTATCTTTTGACTGTTTTTTTTTTTTTTGGTGTTTTTGAAGTTTGTTGATTTATATACTAAGCTATTTTACTAAATTCTCTTTTTTTGCTTGAAATGGTTTTTCCATAGATTCTTTGGGTTTTCTAGATATATAATTGCATCTTCTAATAAAAATTGTCTATACTTCCTTTCTAGTTACAGTGTCTCAAATTGTTTTCCTCTGACTAATTGCATTGATGATTACTTCCAACATAATGTTATGTAGTAGTTGGAAGTAGTGGCATCCTTTTGTTTTCCTTACTTTGGTGGAAAAGCCACTAGTATTTCTATAGCAAGTAGGATGCTGGCTTTGGGGCTGAGGCATATATATTTTATCATATCAAGGAAATATCCAGCAACCCTATTTTATTAAGGGTTTTTACATAAAAAGGCATTAAATTTTGTCAAATTTTTCTTTCCCTATTTCCACCTGCCCTTTTAATCATGACCAGTTTTTCTGCAAAATTACCTATTTAATCTAGATTTTCAAATTCATTTGTATAGAGTTGAGCACTGTTATCTCTTATGACTTTTCAAAATGTCCTTTCTATTGATAGCTATTTCCTCCCTTTCATTTTTTATTTTATCTCTTAGTTGGATTTTCCTTTTACTTTTTGATTAGATTGGCTAGTGGCTTATTGGTTTCACTGATTTTTTTATTTTTAAAGCTCAAGGATTTCTTTCTTAGTTCTTCTATTTTAGTATTCTCTAATTCATTATCTTTATTAATAGTCTTCCCTTTTGTTTCTTTTGGTTTACTTTATTGATCTCTAGCTATTTTTTCAAGTTGGATTTTCATTTTTATTAATTATGTTTTTAATGCTATAAAATGTCCTTACATAACTGGATTAATTGTGCATTAGTTTCATGGATTCTGTTAAACTTTCATTATTGTAATTTTGAAAAATTCTTCAATTTTGTTTCAAGCTAAGAATTATTTAGTGACGCTGGGTGGCAGGGTCCAACAGGTGGCCTCTCCACGCCGCGCCCCTTCTGCCAGGACAGACCAGCTGTCCCTCACCCCTCGCCACCCCCCATGCCTCCACGGAGTGGTGCGCGCTTATCTGAACATTGAATGTCCTCACACCTGTCGCAGCCAGTGTGGCCCTCTGGTCTCAGGAAGGGCGATGCGGTTGTATTGTGTTCTCAGAACCTGCTTACTTAGGTTTAAAAACCCAAAGAAAACCGCTAAAGAGAAAAAAAAAATTTCCAGGTGGAAAGATCTTTTTAGGTTTTGATATTCTTATTAGTTACTAGTTTTATTGTATCATGATCAGAGAATATTGTCTGTTCTAATTCTATTCCTTGGATTGGGTGGGAGGGTTACCCTCTAGTTTAAGATGTGGCCAAGTTTCTTGAATGTTTCATGTGTACTTAAAAACAAGATGTGCTATTATTGGCATTCAGAGTTTGATTATTAGATCTACCTTATTGATTCCACAGTGTACACTTTCTATATTCTTGCCAGTAATTTTTCTTAGATCGAGAGAGCTGTGTTGAAGTTATCTAATACTAGTTTTTGTTTCTTTCTGCAGTTCCTGTTTATCTCTTTTTATTCAAGTGGCTGTGTTATTACATGCCAATATATTGTAACTGAAATAACTTCATTGTGAATTGTAGCTTTTGGCATTTTAAATACCTTTCTTTGTGCCTTATTTAATGCCCTTTGGTTTGCATTCCACCATGTTAAATAATAATGTGATGACTGCTTTCTTTTTACTTACATGTATCTGTCCATCCTTTTATTTTTAATCTTTCTTACCTCTGTTTTCAGTGTGTCTCTCTTATAAAACATAGAATTAGATTTTGCTTTTTTAGCCTATCTTTTCTCCTAATAGGTTAGTTAAGTCTATTAATATTTATTGATAATGTTGGTAAATTTGTGCATACATACAAATATATGAAATCATATATTTTCTTTCACTATGTGCTCTGTTTATTTGATTTTCCTGAAAGTCTCTATCCTTGCTTTATCTTTTTATGGGGGAGGGCAGAGGAAGGAAAAATTGGGGATTTTTTTAGCATAAATTTCTAGTGCTTACCTGCAGGGATTTAATATACATGACACTTTTTTTTTTTTTTTTGGCCATTGCTGATTGCCCAACTATGAGCAATATTGAAATAACTGCTAATAACATTTCAGCTCCCTCTCTCTCAGAATTTAATTTGAAATATTTATGCCAGGCAATACTTATAATATAATCTGTGGTGTATCTTGCTTTTTATCCACTCTCTATATCCTTCCAAACCCCTCAATTGTTTCATAGTTGTTTTGTCTCTGCATTATCAGAGCCTATAGTCATATTTCCATAACTATCATTTAATCTTAGCCCCATAGGCTAATGTATATTTAGTGTGTGCCTCCTGTCCTTACACTGATATCTCCTTGATTATGCTGGTTGTCTAAAGTTCATTCTCTAGTAGATCCCTTAAGAAATGTTTGTTTGAATAATATTCCTTAAATTATTGATGCTCATATTACAGCCTTTATAGTTAAAGGCCAGTTTTACTGGATTGAAAATCTTAGCTCAAAATTTCCCTTCTCTGAATTTTTGGAACATTTTACTCTTTCATTTTCTGGGGTGAAGTGTCAATATCTTATGACAATCTGATTTTCATTCCGTTATGAGTAACTTGACCTATTTCCTATTCTATTTCTATTTTAAATTTCGTTCAAATCTGTAAAGTTGCTCTTGTCAATAAGTTCATATTAATGAGATTTCAGGGAATATGCATATTGTATAAGATCAAAAGCAAGGTGCTACTGCTACTTAATATTTAAATGTCTTGCTGAGATCTTGACAATTGCCAAGCCTCTGATCCAGTTATTTCAGCTGCTTTTGCAGAGAAATCAACCATGTAGTGACTTGACCAATTTTGTGATCTACTTATGTGCATAGGGACAGAGGGAGCAGTAATAAACTAATTATGTTTTTAGCTATGGCCAGAGTCAGAGATAAAATCATTTTAACTTATCTTACCCATAAAAACAAAAACTTTATGATTTATGTTTATGAAACATAATAATGAATTGAAATAAATATATATATATTTAAATTTTACAATCAATTAAGATGGGTGTAAACATACTTTTTCTCATGATTTAACCTGAATGTTTAAGGAAGAGCATTGTTTTATTGTTATTATTTGACAACATTTTATGGTGCTGTTTATCCTTGAAATGGGAGAGAGGGGGAATGTCAGTAACAAATAAGCCACTATTTCTGTTTTAGTTTTGCACTCCATCCAGTGACCATCCTCCAGTAATATTTTTGCCTTTGATGGGACTGAGCTGGATTAAGCTTTCAGTTTCAATACCAGCATATTCTTAAAATTTGTTTTGAGTAAAAAGACTAGCAATTAAGGATCATACTTAAGTGATGGTGAAAGATCTATGCTTAGTTTGCTTGCATTATCAGAAATCAGTTTTACTTCTTCCCATATTCAGCACTCATGATAGCAGAAAGGGGAATCAGAGATGACTTCATGCAGGATTTTATTTGGTTATCAATATCATCAAATGGATACAAAACCACAAGCCCCATTAAACTATTTTTTAAAAATGAGACACTAACATTTTCTTCTAAGTTTCTATCATTTTAAGTGATGTTTGAGATTATATAACTATTTAAATTATTTATTTTGTTATTAGATTAGAGAAATTTTAAATATAGTATATTGTTAGTAAAATAAAGTGCCTTGATCTGAAGGCAGCACATTACTGCTGTTTACCTATGTTTCTAGGCAAGGGCATATGTAGTAATAGTAATAATGTTGGACTTATTTAAGCCTTCTGCTTTCTAGCCACTAGTCTAAGCACTTTGCATGTCTTAACTCTTTTAATTGTAGCAATTCTACACATCTGTTAGAATTATTACTATTAATCATTATTAGTATTATTACTATTTGGTAGATAGGGAAACTGAGACACAGAAAGATTAAGCAATTTGACTAAAATTACCCAGTTTATTTGAGCCAGGATTTATTTGAATTGGCTATTTTAATAGCATATGGATAAATTTCCATAACAATAAGCTCCTTGTCTTTCAGTCATAAAGCTGTCCTTCTTCACAGTCCTAAAATTGAATGGTGATTTAAAACAGTGCTTGTTGAAAGAAACACTTGTAAGAAATTAGCCAATTACAAAAGAAAAGCAATATATGTAATTCTTTCAACATCTAATCATACTGTATCTTTCAATTAAATCATCACCCTCAGAAGCAGAATCCTGTGTATTGCCAAGTACAATCCTTGCCAAATATCCAGACACAATCACGGGCTTTAAGGATTACAAGTCACATAATAAAGGATAATGACCTAAAATTATGCACACCAATATAGAAAGCTGGGACTGACATGCTCTGTATAAATCAGCCATCTATTAGATTTAATGTGAGATTAAGGAGCTGTGTAACCCGCAATTATGCTGTTTTTCATTAAGAAAAAAATGTAATAATGGTGCTCAGTAAAATTCTTTCTTCTATTTACTTCTGTTTAATTGGATTGGGGACTGCTTAAACATCTTTGAGTTGGAGCTTATAAGAAGATGATCCCAACTGTCTTTCAAAGCTTAAGGCAGCATGCAGACAACGTGATCATGTCAAGGCCCATGCAAAATCCTTAATCCTGCCTTTTTCCCATCAGCCAGCTACTGCAGTCCAGTGTTTAACCTGCCGAGTACTAATATGCTTTGTCACTGCTTTGGTAGATTTCCCACTTAACTGTTACTGTTCAAGAAAGCTTCATTGCCATTAAAAGATCTTCACCATTTCCTCTACCTTTGGATACTGACCCATGCTACCTTAGGATTCTCAGTATTTTATGCCTTAATTTAAAAATAGTCCCTGGTTCACCATACATCTAAAATGTCAAAAAGAGAATAGTGTCTTGTTTGTTCCTACAGTCATCCACCCATTTATTCATTTGACAAATATCAAGCCCCTTTGTATCTTTTCTTCAAGCTCTACCGCAGATATAGGAAGGCAAGCATCAAGATGGTAGTAGTCATAGCATCTCAGCCAACTCTGGACCTCAGTGTTGAAAGTAAATAAAATAGTTTGGAGTTCTCTTTTACTTTTTTTTTCTAGCTACATTTTGCCAAATCAAAACACTCAGCATCTTAACCTTCGAACTCGGAGCTGTAGTTTCACCTAGATCTGCACTAGCATAGTAAAGGTCAAATGGCCACATTTATAGCTGTGTGTGCTACTTGGATGTGATGAACTTCCTTCTTTTTCCTTCAGAAGATGAGTAGTGGAGGAGAAAGGGAGTGTCTCTCAGATCTGTCCCAGCAGCCGTGAGCAGCCTGCAGAAAAGCAGGGCCAGTTAATGCCCAGCTGCTCAGACCAGTCAAGCAAGCTACCAAGTCCCAGCTGTGTCTCTTAATGTTTTCTGATTGCACCTACTCCTCAATCTGTGAACTGTTTTCTGGACTCAGATTCATCAAGCGCTGCCATTTTAAAAGGGCATGTAGGCAGGCATCCTAGGATATGCCATTATAAGCTGCTGCCAGGGGATCTTCTAGGAGATAAATGGAACCTGTGTGAAGTAAATTAGTGTGAACTAGTCAAT
The DNA here is from genome assembly GCF_030020395.1 of Manis pentadactyla. NCBI lineage: Eukaryota > Metazoa > Chordata > Mammalia > Pholidota > Manidae > Manis > Manis pentadactyla. Next base: position 102,357,027 of record NC_080029.1, on the reverse strand, counting down.
CTGAGTGTCAGCCTTGAGCCACTTCCGTGGATAACTAGCTGGCTGACTGGAGGCAAGGGTCTTCTGCCATATGGGATGGAATCTCTGAGATTTCATTCCACAGGATGGGGGTATGTTGGGGGGATGTTCATTCTTGGAAGAAAGCCAATTTGATCCGGTTTGGATTTGTCAGTGAAACGGACTTCTAAAGCATTTCTGTTCACCTGCCTGCTCAGGGTAGGTGTGGACTCCAAGTTGGACTTTACTATGGGAAATGTGAGGGCAGTGCCCCAGAGGGGACTCCCTCCTCCTTCCTTGCACTGCCATTTTGCAGGCTCCAGCTGTGCTACGCTTGGTTGAACATCCTGAGACCTTTAGGGTTTTAAAACAAAGTAATAACCATGATTTGGGAAAACAAATATAATCCAAGTCTTCTCTCCCTATTTGTTTATTGAGGAATAAATCTATGTGATCTTTAATTCATGAAGAGATGGAGGTTCTCTGCAAAGCCCGGTGATCATGGTACCCTGTTGGTACCCAGCATGGAAAATTGAATTTTGGCTGTTAGAGGAGGGGGAGAAGCCCTCCTGAAAAGCAATAGAATGAGAGAACCTTTTAAAATAACAGTTCCATGGAAAGAATTTAGAGACAAAAAAGCATATGAACCAATAGATCCATAAAAATTATTATTTAATATGATTAAATGGTAAGTGTAAATGGTTTTATTATGTAAAAATTATGTTTCTATAATTCAGTATTCCTTTAGAGATCATAGTGTGTTCTTACATTAAGATCACAAGAATTCATTTTATCTAGTTAAATTATGACAAATCATCTTTATTTCTTTTTGCCTTTATTACATTAATAAAAATTTTTATCACCTTCCTCTCTGTAGAATGAAATATCAGTGAGATGGTTAAACATACAATGAAAACGCATGAAGTGGAGTGAGAATAGATTTAGGCCCTATATTTGGGGAGCATTTTTTCAAACATTCCCCTCCCCATTTCCAGGGAAGCATTTTCTTTTTCATAAAGAGAAAGAAAAACAATCCTGGAACAAGAACTTGGACAAAACAATCACTGTTTAAATATTTTAAAAATAAGTTTATTTTTTCTGGCTGCCATTCCTAGAATTATGTGTCCATAAGGTAGCTTTTAAGCACTTTATGTGAAGGTACCCACCATAATGCAGTCCATGGAGACATTTTATGTATAACGTACATTTCAGTATATAGAGTGTGTTTGTGGATGTTACATAGTATGAATCCTAGCAAAGATCAAACCAAGTGCTTTAAAAATTGAGTGACCCTTTCCTTGAACTAATGAAACAAAAACAGGATGCCCTGTGAGGAAAAAAAAAAAAAAAATTGTTTTATGCCTGTACATTGAGTTCAGAGACATGAAATCCCCAGGGTAAATTTAGCTTTATGATTTATGAAGGTAAAGAAAAAGAGAGTGGAAATCAGCAAGTTTTCCCTTCTGTTGTAAGGGCTACATAGAATATTTTGCAATGCATGACTCTACTTTTATAAAGTTCTTTGAAGAGAAAGGAAGTGAATGTTGTATAAATGATGCTTTGGCCTAGAGATCTTGCTCGATATGGTCCATGCAAGGTCTACATGACCTCATTCAAAGCATAGAAAGTAGACTTCCCTAGCCATCACTGTCCATCAGTTATCTGTCCCATGAACATTAGATTCATTATGTTTTTGCAACAAGCATACTATCTATAAATTTTCAACTTCCAAGACAAGCTGAAGGTGACAGAAACTGACACATTGAGTCTGGCCTGTGATTCTTCTAACCCAGTTTTCTGATCGCAACAATAGAGGTTCCATTGTAGAGAAGCAAAGTTGTCCTCATGACATCAGCCTCAAAATTTCAAGATGTGTTTAAAATGTCTTGCTTGCCTGTAAGTGTAGCCCAGTGAATGAGTGAGATGCAATGGCCAAGGAATGGAATAAAAATAACACTGGTCAAACACAGTGCTAAGAAAATGCAGGAGAGGAGAAAAATTAATGTTAACTGTTGGGTTAATGAAAGCTTCACAGAAAAGCTGACATTTGAGCTCATTCTTGACTAAGGGGAATATTTTGGCAAGAAGAGAATTGGAGATTAATGTGAGAGGTTATCTCAAGCTGGGGATCTTCATAAAGGCACCAGCATAGAAGATAAATGGCACATCCAGGGGACAGTGAGTGGTCTCGTCCAGCTATGGTGTATGATATAAGAGTCTAAGATGGGGAGGAGTGGCCAGCATCCACTGAGAAACCTGTACCTGTGAGCTGAGGCTACTGTGAAAGGCCTTCAAATCCATGGCTTTAGAACCCGTGGCTGACCGAATAGAGGTGATTATGGGTTTTTCTACATGGAAGCTACATGATCAAACCTTGATTGTAGGGATCTGACTTGTCTCAATTTAAATAATTACAGGAGGGAGAGACATATCTTATCAGCCATTACCTGCAGATGTGACTTGGTTAACGGAAAGAAGGGTGAGAATATAATCATCCTGTTGGGTTGTTGGAACTAGAGGTGAGAAGATGGCAGTAAATCTCCATTCTGGTGTCATGGTCTTCCTAACGTCTTTTTGAGATGTTCCAGTATTATCTAAACTCTCTTCCCCACTACTTCCTCCCAGACCTATGCTTGGCCTCTTAAATTCCATTGTGTCCTGGTTGGCTGCCATCACTGGAGGCACAGGGTTCCAGATACATAAGCCTCCTCAGCTCACTTGTTGGTTTCCGTGTGGTTGTTTTATTGTGTTGATCATTCCCTACCTAAGTGCCAGGCTTCTGTTAACTTCTTGCCTATATTTTTACATTGGCCTTATGGCCTTGAGTCATAGCAAATGATAGCTCAGAGCCATGTTCTTGTTACATATACTTTGGATCCTGTTACCTTTAAATGTTTCCCAGAATTTACTATACTGGCATGTATTCCCACTGATTCAGCCTCACAGTTGTTTTTTCTAAAATAACCTAATCAGTCTAACATTTCACAACTTAGGATCCCTAAGTTTTGACTATAGGCTTAGATATTTTTACCATGTATTCTTTTTTTTAATTAAGTTATTATTGATATACATTCTTTTGAAGGTTTCATATGAAAAACAATGTGGTTACTGCATTCACCCATATTATCAAGTCCCCCCACTCCCCACCACAGTCACTGCCTGTCAGTGTAGTAAGATGACACAGTCACTACTTGTCTTCTCTGTGCTACACTGTCTTCCCCATGATCCCCCCCACTCCATTACCATGTATTCTTACAAATGACTTGTAGAAATGTATTAAGAGGAGTATTTTAATCTAATCTAGGGCACTGTTTTATACTGTCTTATCTAGAAATATTTGTCTCTTACCTTTTGTTTCCTATTTTGTCATTCTCTAATTATGATAACATCTCTCTTCTATTGAACCTAATTTTCTGAAAGTCTCATATAGTTGCTGGTTTCCTTCTATACACATGCATGATTGCTCTTTAAGGCTTTGCTTTCTTTAGGTGTGTTTTTCATCCTTTATTTATAGGTGTCACTGGCTTGTCTACTATCAAAAAGAGACTGGTACTTATCAAGGTCATTTCCATACTTTGGGCAACCATCTCTTAGGGATATTAGTGCAAATACTGAGTGCTATGCATTCGAGAAGGCATTTTTCAATTATTTATCCCCCAGCAAAATTAATATTTTGAAATGAGTGGCTACATTGTGTATGTATAACCTTAAGAAGCAATCAATGCCAAGAGACCACCTACACTGTCTAGGTCTGGTGTGAGTGCATGTGTGAGAGAGTGATGCTTGCTACTGTTTATATTATAATATAGCAGTTAAGCACTTTATTAACATCCAAGCATGTTTTCCAGTCAATTGAATTAAGTTCTCAAGTACACTAACATATACTTGATGTCATTCAAAAAAAAATAAATCACATTCAGAGTAACCAAGCCTAATGATACAAAATGTAGTAACTTAGACCTTTTCTTCCTTGCATCCTTCTTAATGTTGACAAAGAACTAGAAAACGAAGGCATAGTCTAGATAATTTGATTTCCTTATTTTCCATTTCCTATGTAGGAGATGAAAGAGCTCTGACACTTGACTAACCATCTGAGACAACCGTTTTCCCCTGAGACAGAGACAGCTATCAGCTGGGAATTTGAGACTGCTTGCCAACCATTCTCCGCACACTGGTGTCATCTTAGATTTGGCCTATGAAATGGCTGTTGCTCTTAGGAATTCCAATGGTGGTGCCATTTGACAGTTCCTTCTCCAACTGATTTGAGAGGAAAATGTTTTTGGTATTTTTTCCTTACAGATAACTATAAACTTCCCTGTGGTTTAAATTGCCTTATGCTGTGAATTCTTATCTTAGGCTCATATCTAAATCATGTTTATCCCTAGTCTCAAATTCAAGCTTGATGGTCTTTTGATTGAGGGGTCTCTTGTTTTCCTGACCTTCTTCTAAATTTTCAAACACAAACTTGGAAGTTTACTGTACATTCCTCTTAGAATTCTCCTTTTACTGATTGTTCTTCCATTTATCAATATGTGGGGATAAGTTTTCTTCTTTGAAATCTACTCCTGTTTCAACTTCTTAAACTTCTGAGCAGTAATGAATTGATGCATTTCTGTATTTACCATAGCATTTGGCCGTATGAGAAAAGTAAAATGACTTCTGTAGAATCTAAACTGCATGACAATGTGAGAATAAATTTCTCTAAATTCTTACAACTCATTCATCACCTATACATCCTTTTTGTGATGAACAGGTCCTTTCATACAAGATGTTCCTGAGGCCCTTTGTTTTAAATAATTATCTCTGTGATTTAACAGAAAGCTGAGACTGAGTTTGCAGATTTAACTAGTTTATTTCTGCCATCTCTTCTTTACAAAATTATAGCTGAATATAAAAGGTAGTAATAAGTAATGTTTCCCTGAATTATTTCCACTCTGAATTTAGTCAGTAGTTCTCAGGGACTAAAGTTGTGGAAATTATATTGATCTGATGTTAAAAAAAGAAAAATGCCTGCTCATCTACTCATCCCCTCTCTCTTTGTGCTTGCCAAGGACATGGTACTCTAAAGGAGCACATAAAGAAATCCAGGCAAACCTCTCACTGGTAGTTCTGCGAATTACCGTTTTTGGGGTGAGGGAATGCAGAAAGAGGAGAGAGTTGCATCATTCTTATTATTCTCCTTTCCTATTCCCAAGATATACCTTGCCTTTGTCATACCCTCTCCACCGTACATCCACTACGTGTCTATGGTCTATTTCAGTCTGAGAGTTTGGATAATTTCACTGGGGTTGGTTTTCATGCCAGACTTGATTAAGACAAATGACTTTTTGGGCCCCATCCTTACATAGAAAAGGAGCAGAAAGAATTGGGACTCTACTGATTCTCCCCTTAAGAGATTTGACCTGAGGAAAATACACTTCCACAGCAACACTATACCTCCCCAGAACTCTGTGTCCATTCATTCACCAAACAGTAACGGAGAGCCTCTTCACGTCTGGGGCCCCGAAATCAAGATGGAGCCGGGACCTGGACTGAGGTAGCTCGCACACAGCCTAACCTAACCCAGGACACCCGACTCCAGGCCTTGCTCGCTGCAGTTACGCTTCCTGTGATTATTATTAATGGACCCAGTCAATGAGTTAAAGATGATTCATCTTGTATGAAGTTGTATTTGCCAAATTGATTGGTGCAGAGAGGGGTTTGTTTAAAGAAATTAGTATCATAAATATGATTCTGTCAAGGGTAAGATATAACTTACTTTCTACAGTTTTGGTTTTAAAGACTGTTTTTACACCAGCGGTACACACCCGATGGATGTTCTCCTCTGCCAGGGAGTCGCCTTGTCTGTCCGCAGGAGGAGCCGACCTGCAGTCCCGGTCCTTCGTCGGGTATCTCTCCATAGGCCCGCCTCACCCTGGCACTGCGGCTACCCAGCTGTCCCTCTGAAGCCGCCCTGATTTCCCTCGTCCCTTAGTCAGACTGGGCATCACCACTTGTAGGAAAATACCGACTTTACCAATCATACTGAATTCAGAGGGGCCTCAGAAGTCCTCATTATCTCCAAGGCTAGTGTAGTAGCCACTTTTCCTCTTGGCGTCCTGTTCAATGATACACTGAGTGGTTGTTTAGTCTTGGATTCTTAACTGGCAGAATATTTAAGTCTCAGAGCCAGAAGATGTTGAGGTGTCCAGTCCAGCTCTCTCATTTTATTAATAAAGTACCCGAGTCCAGGAAAGTGAAACAACATGCTGAGGGTCATACTATTAGGAACAGAAGTAGAGTAAAAGACCGATCTTCCAGGCCCTCCAAGTACCTGCTTTGTGCCTTGCATTAGACTAGAGATAATCTTTGCTTGTTTATCAGTCTTACCAAAGAAGCCGATTATTGCTCAGATATCCTGGATTATAGGATGATTTCTGTATTTGAGAGTAATAAAGCATTGTTTTAAAAGAGTCAGTAAACAGTACCTCTTTCTCATTCACATTTATCTTCCCTGAAATTAATTGGCTGGTCTTGCCAATGTCTCACCAGTAGAAGTTAGTTATAGACAGAAGCTTTTTCCCTTACTCTAGTCAATAGTTTGATCTTCAGTGTGTGTGTATGTGATATTTAATAAAATATTTAATTAGAATAATTTTTAAATATTTGAATTAATTACATTCAAGCATTTAAATAGTTGAATAAAATAATTATTTTGGATTACATTAGCTTGTGTATATGTATATAAACACAGTGGAATACTACTCAGACAAAAAAAAAAGAATTAAATCTTGCCATTTGTGACAACACAGATGAACCTAAAAGCTACTATGCTGAGTGAAATAAATCAGAGAAAGACAAGTACTGTATGATTTCACTAACATGTAGAATCTAAAAAACAAAACAGAAACAGATTCATAGATACAGGAAACAAACTGTTGATTTACCAGTGAGGATAGGGATTTGGGGGCAGGCAAAATCAGGTGAAGGGGAATAAAAGGTCAAAATTCCAGTTATAAAATAAAAAAGTCATGGAGATACAATGTACAATATAAGGAATATAGCCAATAATATTTTTTTCTGTTCTTTTTTTTTTTATTAAGCTATCATTGATATACACTCTTACGAAGGTTTCACATGAAAAACCATGTGGTTACTACATTCACCCATATTATCAAGTCCCCCCCATACCCCATTGCAGTCACTGTCCATCAGTGTAGTAAGATGCCACAGAGTCACTGCTTGTCTTCTCTGTGCTACAGTGTCTTCCCCATCATCTCCCCACATACACCATAATACTGGTGTACTGATCATAATACCCCTCAATCCCCTTCTCCCTCCCTCCCCCACCCCTCCCCTTTGGTAACCACTAGTCCCTTCTTGGAGTTTGTGAGTCTGCTGCTGTTTTGTTCCTTCAGTTTTGCTTTGTTGTCATACTCCACAAATGAGGGAAATCATTTGGTATTTGTCTTTCTCTGCCTGGTTTATTTCACTGAGCATAATACCCTCTAGCTCCATCCATGTTGTTGCAAATGGTAGTATTTGTTTGTTTCTTATGGCTAAATAGTATTCCATTGTGTATATGTACCACATTTTCTTTATCCATTCATCTACTGATGGACACTTAGGTTGCTTCCATATCTTGGCTGCCAATAATATTATAATAACTTTGTATGGTGACAGATGGTAAGTAGATTTATCATGGGGATCATTTTATAATGTATAAAACTATTGAATCACAATTATATACACCTAAAGCTTATAGGATATTATATGTAAATTATACTCCAATAAAAGAATAAAATATACTGCAGTTTTTTGTTATCTATGAGTATTGCATTAGTTTTTACTTCTACTTGATTTAATGTAGTTTTTCTTCTAAGCCTCTAGAAAGACTTTTTTTTAGTTGATTCATAGTGATGTCTTAAGACTGGGAAGACACCTAAGTTATCAACCAAGAAAGTGATCAACTCTTGGCCACTACATTGAGTCAGTAAGTTTGAACTGAGGCCTTTGACTTCTTTTTAACTACTTATTCACAAATCTGAGCAGTCTTTTGTCTTTCCTGACCTCTACAACTTATGTGTTATTTTTATGCCTTTGAATAGATGTGATTAAAATTTTTATCTGAATTTTATGTGCTATTTCAGTGGTTTATTCTATTCAGTCGACCAACATTTCAAACTGTTATATCTTTTCATTAATGATTTCTCTATCAATATCTCCAATACTTCCAAAAAAGTCCATACATATGATGGATGGGATCCATTTTTAAACCATTTATGTCATTGTATTGAAAACATTATTTGGGCTACAGATATTAGTCACACTGTCAATGATATAGATTTTTAACAAGGGCTCTATTTATACTATAGGATTGGTCTACCTTGGAAAAATTGGCTGTTATTTGTAAAGGTGGAGAGAGATCTTTTCCACAGTCATTCTCTTGTTGGGGGTAATAGGATATCTCTTAAGAGTTATTTGCTACTTAGGCCTGGTTGCCTTTAAGAGTTAATACTATCTTTCTGAAAATGATGAGAAAAGTAAGGAGGAAGTTTTTAGAAGTTAACCAAAACCAAAACAGAGAATAGAGAGACGTGGAAGAGCATAACTACTGATGACCCTGTCACCACATTTTTTAACAGTAAAACCTTCTATAGAGTCCTCATCATACAATCTTCTGGGTTTCCTTGTTAGGTATTTTAAATGCAGTTTAAAAACTACTGACTGTGTTTTGTCTATAGTTGAACCATTAATTTCTATAGGATCTAGAAGAATTACACTCACAATTCAACACAGCATATAGTCCAACACATCCATACAAAGTACATAGACTTCTCCCTCTGTCTAGCTACGAAAGATACTATGAAGATATTTAGAATACTGGCCTTTCAGTTGTCAATATTTTGAGGTGTGTGATGAGTAAATGTAACAGCCTTACATCTTTCAGTGGTAGAACAGTCAAGAAGAGTTTGTCTTTTTTTGCCTCTAGTCCCCCAAATGTGGACTATTTCACAATCCATTACAGTGGAAATAAACAGTTGATTTAAGTTAAGGATGAACTAGCAATAATTTTCAGTGTATTGATGTCAAAAGTATCTCTCTGCCAACCTCTAAAATGCATCTTCAAAAACTACTGAAAATATCTAAGAACTTTAGTTGATGAGCTACAAATGGACTTGGTATTGATAAATAAAAGTCAATATGTATAGTGAAAGGACAACTTACTGTGATAAATGGGCCTACCATCAGTAAAGATCAAATTATTGACTATCTAAGGCAAGGAAAAACCTGCCTATATCTAACTTCTACAGGTGAGAAGAATTAGCCAAAACAGCAGTTTAGGAAAAGCTCAAAGGAGAATTCATTAAAAATACATACAAAAGTAGGCAGCAATATTCTGTTAACAAATGTATTTGTAGCACAAGGCTAATGTATTTCTTTGGCCACAATGCGCCAGCACATACCCTTTCCTTTTGCCTTGAATGAGCTCCATTTGAACTACCCACATTCTGTCTCAAGGCAATCTAATACAAATTTCACCTCCCAACCACCCTGTTGCAGGGAAATTACCTCTGCATTCCTAAAAACCTTGTCACTATTGGAATATTGTCTCTAATGCTCCTACTGGCTACTTTTCACTATATGTCAACTAGACCACAAGTTGTATGAGGGCACAAGAAAGGTGTATTCATTTTTTTTACCCCTTACACAGTCTAGCACAGAGCTCTCCCCATAATGAGCACCAGATCAATATTTGTTGATTTCATTGCTATTGAAATGATTCATTAGAGAAGACTTGGTTACACATCATGTCAAAGTTTAATGATGAAATATCACAGGAAACACCCAAAAGAACAATTGCAAAGATTAGCCCATTAAAGAAAAAGTGGAATGGCAGTAATTAACCTCTTCAATGTCTGTTGTTCCCAATTGACAGACTGTAGGTATTTCTTCTACAGTAAATTTAGTTGGATTTTTCTATAAACTACCCAGTAAAAATAACAAATCTTATACCAGCCCAAATTTGTAAACTAAAATGCAGCTAAGCAAACTATCTAAATAATAACCCTTTCTACCCCTTACCCCCACATAAACAACACTCTCCAAAAGCATAAGTGGAGAAAAAAATAGCTACGTGGTACCTACTTGTGTGAGTTTAATGATGAGCATGCAGCTAAAACTGCATCTAACTTTCTGGCTTTCTTGAGAGATTTGGGATGTCAGTTCGTCCTGGGGCCACTTTAGTGCCACTAGAAATAGTAGCAAACATTTACTTTGTTGTTCTAATACCATGTTCTCATCCTCTTTGAGGCCCAGAACAGAGTCTTGTTGGATGAATGAATAAAGGAATGAATGGATGAAAGTTCTAAATTATGAACGAGCAATGTATGGGATAAGTGCCACATATTTGCCCAGATAAATAGACGCTACCTCACCAGCTGTCAGTAATGCAATTAGCTTGCCATTAATTCCCTAATATAAATACCCATATAAGTGTTTCAGAAAAATTAATAAGTAAGACATATAGAGATAAAAAAATCATTAAAGCCAGCCAGGAAATCTTGACCAAAGTAATAGTGTTTTGTGACTTTGATGGATTTAATTTTTCCACTTAAACCTATTGCAAAAAAATCTAACGATTCAAAAATAATCTGTAAGCGTGAGCTAAACTGAAGAATGTTAAGGGCAGCTAGACCAATAACTACTCTGTCCATAGTGTCTCTACTTCCAAGTCCCAGACTAACTCATACTATCATTTTGCAAATATGCATCCTTCATCTCAGGCGGACCTAAAGAAATGAGTGGATCTAGTGGAAGATAATTCAAAGCATATATTCTCTTGGATCAGAAGGGTATCTACTAGCATGATAGCTCTGCTTCATTCATTTGTACATTCATTCATTCCACAAATCATTCAAGAATACCTTCTATGACCCAGGGCATAGAGGTGAATAAGACATATGGTTTCCACTTCCACATTTTGTTCAGGAAATTCAAATGCAAAAAATGAAAAATTGGGTTTATTTCAAATCAGAATTTCATACATTTTTATCATATCTTGTTTCCAAACAAAAGGTTTGCAGAAACAGTGAATTTAAAGTCTATGCTTGCACTTCCACAGAATAGAGAAGTACTGTGTTCTGAGAGGGTGGGTGACACTATCTGAAGAGAATGTCTGTGCCGGAGTTATGTTACGAGTCTCCTTTAAAGTGGGTATATTTGGGCCTCAGGTTATGATCACCAATACTATGCATAGTCCATAAAAACAAGATGAGGAGTGTGGAAGGTGTGAAGTCCACTAATGCTGCTTTGGGCCTCAGGTGGCCCTCACTGGTGTCCCTTACAGAATACGTGAAGTAAAACTGGGCCCAGCCTCTCCATTTGTTCTCCTGTCTCCTAATGGAGGTTTAGGAACAATGGCCAGGCCCACTCCCCAGTGCCAACAAACATATTACTTCATGCATGACATGAATCTTTTAAAAATTTTTTGCATTTATGGCTTGTAAATGTTTTGTGTGTTATCCAGACAGGAGACAATGGCCATGTTTCACCCCAGCAATTTGTGACAGATAAAATTCCAATGTAGTCTATAATGTACATCTTTATACCATTTGGATTCACACAAGCATGGCATAATACATATTACCGCACACTTTGTCTTGTTATACACTGAGTCTTTTCATGAAGACAGTGCCCACTTTTCCTGACCAATGCTTCTTGAATAAATGTCACATGGAAATACATTACTCATGGAGATAATTTAGACCAAGTATTACCACTTATGGAAAAAATGTGGAAACCTGAATCCGTGTTTCCTTAACGGAGCTGGTGATCATAATGTGTTCAAAGGAAATTTTAGATACCTGTGCTAGCTTCTGTTTCTGTTCTTACTTCCTACTCAGAAAATATCTCGTGACAAGTTGTCTGGAGACCTACTATTCAAGACAGCCCTCCTTATTACCACATTCAATGTATTCATTCTATATTTTTAAAATTTATTTTTCTAGGGTTTTTTGTTGTTATTTGGTGCCATAATCTTTAATTGGATGAAAGAGAATCAAAATGCATAAAAGTGTTCATCAGCTGTGATTTCTGTGACAAAAGAAACCACTCCACCAGTGTAGAGCTGGCCTTTCTAATTGACTAGCCTTATGTTCTTGTCTGTGTCCTCTTGCTATTAATTGACTATATAGTTTTAGATTTATGCATTAAAAATACGATTTCTACTTCGAAGGGATCACTTTGTTACTTTGTTGCTTTTAAGCTGATGCCCTGAACTTATTTTTCTTCTAAGATAAAGTCTCATCTATAGATTTTTCAACTAATTACATGTCTGCCAATACATACTTAGAGGATACATTTTATTTCAATTTATTATTTGTGTTTACATAGCGTGTCCCTGCAACTATCTGAGAACCGAAAGGAAATGTTTTAATGGTGTTTATCACTACTTTTTCATTGCTCTCCTTCTCTTTTCTCCCTCTCTCTCTCTCTCTCTCTAATAGCTCCAGACAGTCCAGTCAAGCATGACAGCGACTCAAACTCGGCAAACTTCCAAGACACCGAGGACATGCCTGACAGATGTGTCTTGGAAGAGTCTGAGAGTCCAGGTGAAAGCCATTTAAAAATAGTCAAGTATAAAATGATAAATTTGACACAGCTTTGGGGTCCTTGGAAGGGGTGGGGAGGGAGGGCACTGTAATGCTGTTTTCTCTTAGCAGCTGCGCTGTCAAATTAATGGCCACCTCCAGGGGTCACAGTGCAGAGCTGCTACCTAGGAAGTACAAAGACTTCAGCATGAGAAGGGAAGCTGACACTGTTAGTTCATTATCATCAATTTTAGGCTAAAATGGTTAATAGAGACAGAGACTGGAAACTGGAGAAATGGCAACATTTTAAGTATTTCAGATACTGGCATCACCCGGAAGTGGAGAGTTGAGAGCAAAGAGACACACATTGTCATCATTACAACCGATTTACCTTTCTAAATATGAACAGGACTCAAACTGGGATGAGAGGATTTTAGCATGACAGGAATGGACTAATGGGCACTCTCATTATTTAGAACAAAAGAAAATAAAATAGCCCTTCCTTGGGCAATAAAACTTAACCTACACCCAAGTTACTTATGTTTGTATTTTCTTTATAGAAAGAATATCCAGAAATGTACTAAAAGGAACACTTAAACGTAGATTTTGTTTCTGTTTTTGTTCTGTTCTGAAACATGCCCAGACTTAACCACTAATTAATTAAAAGAACAAAAATCTCCTGAAAGTTCAGGGACTTTCCTGAATCACCACAAAGCCGTGAGGTGCTAGAAGGTACCTTATTACTATGAGTGAAAGAGTTAACTCTCTGTGGCCATTGAACGTTTTTCTTCCCCATTTTCTCTGGCTGCTGGGTACCCTCTACCCCCTCGCATCTTTGTGTGCTGATCCTTGTATCAGATTTTTGATTCATCCTCTCTGTGGCCTGTCAGCTTAGTTAAGAGATTTCCAAATCTTGTAGCCTTTGCTGACAGGGGGCAGCTGCAAACAGTCCCCTGATCCTTCCCGGAGGAGAGCTACTGAGATTTAATTTTCAGTGAAAGGTGCAGCCTGCAATCTATGTCAGGTCCCCTAAGTCATCTCGGAACCCCTGTAGGCCCAGTGGCAATGGCATTGTATTTCAGTCCTCTCCACTACACCAAGATTCCTCAAAAGATGAACTGCTGCTGAGTGTCTGTTCTCAGCCACACTTCTGTTCTAACATCCCACGGAACTGAGAAATGGCATCTTTTGAAATGACAGAAAATTTTAATCAGCACATTTAGTCCCACTCCCTGCCATAATATCTAGGAGACAAATGGAGATTAGCCCCACTCCAAAAGGGAGAGGGTAGTTAAATTTCTGTTATAAAAATTATTTTTAAATTACTTCCAGTTTTGACTAAAACTATCTAATTTTGGCCAGGTTTTTAAGCTGTCTTAATAAAACAGTTTTGTATCAACTATTTTGTCAGGCAGTTAAACCCATGAGTCGAGTTTTTACCTAAGTGTTAGTTGTTTTTGGCAGGAATAGATTATCTTTAGAATAAATTTCCATCATCCCCTAATATAAATGCAATTGTAGTGAGATTCAGATATATCACAGAGTCTATGTGATTGATATGAACAAAAGGATATATCAAAACAGATTAATTAGAAAATATAGGTGCTGATAAAGAGTCTTAACTTAAAAAGTGAGTACTGTTCTATACATCAGACATCATTAAACTGGTAATAAAGAATGAATTACTCTGGCTTTTTCCTCTGTCCATTCCTGCATTTTAAGACATCTTGCCTTATAGGCCTAGAAACCTCTGGAGAGTTCACTACTGGTCTCACTGCCTTCCACTGAGAATTTGTGGCTTGGTTGTCATGGAGACATCGTATTTCTCCCAGAATTGCTCATATTGATCCGTGGCCAGGCGTAAATGGCCAAGCGAGTGTGAGGGGGAAAGGGGGCTGGGCAGCCCTATGAAATGACCAGGGCTCGTGGGTTGGAAATAAGCTCATAGCAAACACTTAGGTAAAAAGAAAGAAACAGCTTTGTTTTGTTTCTGGATTTCTTTCTGTACTTTGGACCATTGTCTTCTTTCACTATGAACTGAAAGAAACTTGTTAGTCACTTGTCATGTCAGATCCTTGGTGCTTGTCCTGACACAGCTGTCAGCCTTCCAGCTCTGTGCGGTTCAGGGACACACAACAAAGAGGCAGTGACATGAATTATTTATTGTTCCTTGTGTGGATAAAATTCTGTGATAAGAAATTAAGACACTTCTGACAGAGGTGCTTGTTTAGTAAGAGAGATCTTGATGAGAGAGTGCATTTCCTTGAAGTATGAGCATTTGAGAGGCAAAATTCTTAAAACTGAGCACGAAGGAAAATATATGAAATTGGTGGCATACAGGGATGTTCTTGAGCAGTGAAAATATGATGGCCCACTTCTCAGTATCCAAAATTAACTTCAGAATAGCAAGTCATTCAAATGTAGGGGCTCCAAACTATATAGAGGTCATTTAGTAACCTCTGTTTATTATGTCTGTGTGGTGTCTCTCTCAAAGTGAGTGGTGTTTCTCTGGAAAGAATGTTTAACCATCTTTGTTAGAAGAAAAAAAAAAGTTTTTAAGCTATAAGCTTTGAGCAGATGTCTTCAAACAAGTAGAAGTGCTTTAGTAGCTAAGGTTATAATTACATTCGTATATTCATTATTCCTTGACTGGAAAGAAGTGTATTTAAATCTGAATGCATCATTCTTACAATTTTCAGGTTGGAATATTATCATTCATTTAGGATTCCTTTTAACATTTTCATGCACACACAAAATCCCCTAGTTTCAAAGTTGAATGTGGTCAGTCTTCTAGCTTTAATGGATATTGACTTCACATGGTTTTATCTACGCAATTTAAAATGACTAATATAGTCATTGCATCATTTTAAATAAAGCAACCACTTGTTCAAACAAAATATAGAAAATGAGAACAAAAAAATCATTTCCCATCCAAGCACAATTCAAGAATATTGCCTCATATAGTGTTCTTTCCAAACAGTCTTTTCTTTGCAAATCCTCAAAACTTCATTTTGCTTTAATCTTATAGTGTCATGTTACTGATACCAACTTATTTGTATATATGCAGAGAACAAGGGGACATTGAAACACAGAAAAACTAAAATAATTTTTGTTTTTAAAGGTGAAGTTGAAGTTTTTAAAACATCAATAGAACATGTTAGAAAGTCATTAATAAAATCAAATTTTTATAATTTATATAGAACAGTAAGGTTGACTTTGAAAACTGATTGTTTTTGGACACAATGGGTTTTCAGTCTTTAAATTATTTTTCCGTTGACATCACTGCTTCTCCAGCACTGAACTGATTAGGATGACCCACCTGTAAATGGGCAGGAGTGTGCAGATAGGTCACAATTTAGAGACCTGATGGAGTGGTACTCCACCTGTCCCTAGAGCGCTCTCCCCTATGCCTCAGGCCATTGTGATCTCTGTTATTGGTTTAAGCTGTATACCCAGGTGAGTGTCCACAGTCCATTAGGGTTGGCAAAGCAGCTTTAGACTAGAGCATGCTTGTTACTCTGACCCTGCTAGTGAACCTGGAGGGCTTGTCTGATAGGTTAAGGTCTCCCTCAGCAGTGTCTTTTCTTTGGAATAATTCATTAGCAGAGAGTTTTGACTCACAGGTGAATCCCAGATTGAAGTTTCCGGCTTGGACTCTGTGAAGTCTGTTTGCTTCTTCATTGGCGTTTATACATGCCTGAAACCTATGGGAATAACTTTGATGTCTAGTAATAGAAGCACTGAGACAACATCATGAAATTGCAGCTCCATTTTTTGAGATCTTCGGGCCATTAGGCTTTCTTTCTTTGACTCTTTGAGGCCCTGTTGCTTCTGAATCTGAAAGATGCTCTCACAAAAATAGTTCACTTTAGTCTTTCACTGGTTAACTTCTTGTTAACTGTTTCATACAGTGATTAGAGTTCAATTCACTTTCTCCAGAATATAAAAAAAGTGTTCCTTGCCCCTCATCTTTGCACTCATGATGATAAAAAATTTAGTGTGACATTCACGATTCTTGTCCAAGTGTTAATGAGAGTCCTGGAGCTTTTATCACCCTTTATTTTCACCTTGGAAAATAAAGAATTTTAGTTCCAAGTATAGTGCACTTAAATGTAGCTTCAGCCAAAAACAGTAGAGATGAGAGAGCTTGAAAGTACAAAAGGAGAGAAATATATAGATAATATAGATAAGCATTTTCACATCATCCTGAAGTAGTTTATAAACAGTATGCATTCTGCCATTAATAGAACATTTTAGTGTTTTTTATATAGCACGTTATGTGTGTGGATCTATATACATCAATGTCAATCAATATTGCATTTGCATGAATCTGATGAACAATACTGGATCTCTTATTTCCAGGGAATATGACACTGTGAAAAGCCAAGGTGGATTTTTTTTTTTTTTTAACTATTCTGGCTCATGAATCACTGGCAAAAATCAGGTAACAGAAGTAGGACAGATCCGGGACTGGAGTGTTGGAGATGGCTGATGATGCTGCATGAAGCAGAAAAAATGCGGAATGTGTGAGCAGCCCATCAATCATAGCCATCGAGAACACACTTCTTACGGTGTGCTAAAAAAAAAATGTTCTGCAACTCAGAACAATTTCTGTAGTAAAAATATATAAGATCTTTCTTCTAGTTGTGTTTAATGGTATCAACATTTTTGAAAGTTTACACAAAGGGAAAATTTTAAGCATCAACCTAATGTCTAGGCTTAGGTTATATATATTATACCATAATATATTATACAATATTGAATATTGGTTTAACTAAACCAAATAATCTGCTTTTTAGGTCTTTGCCAATAGGAGTAGAAGTTACAATGCATCATTAATATAAATGTACTTAGGAGTAGTTAGTTAAGGCCCAATGCTCCAATTAGTTTGATAATTAAATTAAATTAATTCAAGTGATGTATTTCAGCTTGCAATAGCAGTCATCCAAGTAATCAAGTACTCTGAGAAATAGATGTTTTTCTTGATTCTATAACAACCATATTTCAACTAACATTTATAAAATTGGAACCTAAAACTGCAGTTGTGGGTTTCTTTAAGAACAATTCAGCTACTTAAAATGCATAGAAATTTGCTAATTTCAAACCCTGTTCCTCTTATTGAAAACTTTCATCTTTTTCAACAATTAAAAAACAACCTATATTAATAATGTGTGCAATTAAAATAGATTTACCTGGGGCCTGGTTTATAAGACAAGAATATTTTTTATTATATTAACATTTTATTTCAGGATAGAAAATATAGAAAAAATATAGACAATTCCTTCTTTCTTTCCTTCCTCCCTTTTTTTCTTGTCTCATTCCTTCCTGCCTTTCACTGTTCTCTCTTCCTCCCTTCCTCTCTCCTGTCCTTCTTCCCTTCATTCTTCTTTTTTTTATTTCACCATATAAATCAAGATAATATTTTCTTTCTAGGTCAGCCAAGGCATCATTCGTGGATAGCAAAGGTGTGTTCCTGCAAGCTGTGCTAAATGGAATCCCATCTATAGGAAATGGATTTGGACAAGTTAAGAAACCTAAGACATGCCATTTGTTTATCACTATATATAAGCTATGTTGTTATTGGTCAGGTTATCAGGTTGTAGTAGATTTGCAATACTTCAGTCAAAGTGTATTGAAAGTGTAATTACTGGTTGCAGATCTGCAAATTCATCTAATTTTAGAAAACCATTGCCTCAATCATTCTATATTCCTGCTTCTTACTTTTCTTTTAACATTTCAAACGAGGATATATGGTTGGATATACAATTTTAACACCCACAGATACACTTTGAACACTGTTTTAGATTTCCTTCTATCTTTTCTGTTCCTGAGTTATATAATAAGCAACATTAAAACCACATTGCTTTTCAACAATATAACACACAATGCATTTAAATTTAATGCTGCTTCAATGTATTTAATCTAAAACTTCACTGAATTTGTTTGATTTGTTAGGTTAGGACATTTTGTTTTAGTAGATGCTTTACTTCAGATCAATCACCCTGCAGTAAATCTCATCCCTAAGCATGAAACGTTGTCAACAAATAGGCAGTTCCATTTAGTCATCAGTTAGACCAAATAAGTGATACACGGTATAATAGGGACCAATCTTCTGCAGGCAAGTTAATCTAGACTTCTAATGACATAGGCTAATGTCTTTAACTAAAGGTTGATCTTGTTGGCCATATAGATGTGAACTAGGGAAGGGGAATCTACGTATAGTGCGTCACAATTGATCCTTATCAAGTATAAACTCTTGTAGTTCTTTTCCCAGAAAGAATCTTGACTAGCAGGAATTCTAAAATATGCAAAGCAATATAAATAAGAACAGACATAAAGTGCTCATCTGTTACTGCTCTTAAATGATCTGATTTATTTACTGTGATTTATATTGTGTAATTCCTGGATTTATAGAAAATAATAAAAAAGATTATTAGCATATGAATACAAATATTGCCTAATCTGTAGAAAAATAGAAATAGCATGTTAAATATGTATCTATATCTATGTCTCTAATAAGGGAGTTCCAGTCACTTCAATTCAATAGACATTTTGGGGGGCACCAGCATCAGGTCCTGTGCTGTGATGTAGTGGGCAAAGGAGAGGGGGAGAAGAGAATGATATAATTCAAAGAGCATGATCCCTACCATAAAGGAGCTTTTAATTAATGATTGACATGAATGAATATACCACAACATATACATCAAATGAGTGTGACTCCTTTAAAGTAGACAAAATTGTGTGTTTTCTTTTTTTCCCCTAAAATATAATACCATTGCTTGAAATTACTTTTGAGTTATACTTCACAAACAGCAACATACTGTCAATATGAAAAACCAGGGAAAATGGCCATCCCTTGAAAATTGACATATATACTTTCCTTTCTTTTGGAAATAGTCACCAGCTTCTTGCAATCTATTTCCCAAGGTGCAAGCTAGGCTGTAGATCACATTATAATCATGCTATGTATTGGCTCTGAAGGCCATCACAAGAAGGATTCCCAAAGACATTTTTAGTGATAGCAATATCAAATTAGTATGTGTCCTCTCAAAAGGGCAATTTTAGTAGTTCAAATTTACTTGGATGCTCAAGTTCTGGTATTTTATTGAGAATAAACTTCTTTGTTTTTATAGCTATGTCCTATTATTCCCTTTCAAAGAAGAATAAAAAGTTTAAGCAGTTGCTATACTTAGCACTTTTTTGGGTCTACGGAAACCAATATTGAATCCTTGATAAATATTTTATGATGTCACTAGCTATATGAAATTAGAACTGGCATAACCCTGACATTACTAAGTTAGATTTTTAAGACTGCTTTGGCTTTGCATTTTACAATTACTAAAATTCATATTAAATAATATAATAATAAATGATTCACATGAAATGACTAATTAAAATCTTTTATCAGTGTGAATTCTGGAGGCCAACACTATTAACTACCAAAACTTTTTAATTCCTAGAAAAGGAGAGTTTCAGAGGGAGACATTAAATATGTTTCCTAATACCCATGTGCAAGTTCATGACACAAATCCACTCATCTATTTAAAAATGATTTCTTTATATGACTTATGTTCAATATGTTTCAGTAATTTCTGTTGTAAGGGAACTGGAAATGGCAAGTTGCCACACAATTAATTGAATCAACCCTGTGGTTACCCTAACCACTTGATACTACAGCTAGAAACTCAAAACTGCCTCTTGATTAGGTGTTTGTCTTTTTGTTGACCTAGACTTAGGTTACAAGAGGAGTGATTTTACTAGCAAATGACTGTGTTTGTATCCAGAGACTTCCTTGTCATTGTAATAAATAATTCATTTAAAAAATTATCTTATGTTTCTTTTTTGGCAGAAAGAGTTGTTTTAATATTTGATATTTATGATTATGTTTCCCTCCAAGGACTATTTTTCAAATGTTCAAGTGGGGATTATGTTATTTACTGTGGAGTTTCACACTGGCTATAATGCTGAGGAAAGAATCTGGAAAGAATATAGGTTTGAGAGGCAAGGCCTCGCCGCGTGTCCAGGCAGCGTGTCCTCGCTGTGCCTACCAGAGCCCAGCTGCCCCATCTGTGCAGAGGGCTCCCTCCCAGGGCTCATGCAAAGACACTCCAGGAGACGGTTTATGGAAAGCCATCTGAACACTGTAAAACACTTCAAATATAAGGTAAAATTTATAGTATTATAAACACACAATTAGAGAGGTGGCCTCAGGCCTGAAACATTCTGTTGCAATTTTAGAAACTAAGTTAACGCTACTTTGAACATGTCACTGCTAGAAAAATCACAGGAAAACATTTTGCTATATATTAACATTCTATCTCTACATGGTAATATTTGGGGTGATTTTTATTTCAATCCTTGTTCATTTTCCTCCAATGTCCTGTATATTAAAAAAACCTTTTTTTTATTATTTATAATTATTCAAGTGAACATTTTAGCAAAGATAATATTTCTCTTCAGTCTTTAGAGGGCACATTATAATAATTGAGTTTTTAAAAACTAAGTTTTATACCATGTATTTGAAATGAAGGCTCAGAATACATTAATTCCAATTGATTTTAAAGTCATATTTCAGAGTGAACTCATTCATGTAATTTTTTTAAAAACCTTGTATTACATACATTTTGATTGTGCTCTATACTCCTTGATTCTCTACAAAGCATTGTATGTGTAATGTGCCCCGAGTTGTGTCTAATTACATAAGAAAATCATTGCTTTTCAAACATGTAGATAATGAGCATGTAGAATATTTTAAAAATTATCCATGGTCCAAGAAGTTGCAGAATTAAACCTTTCTTGAGTAGATATCTTTCTGATAAAGTTTTGTGGTTTCATATAAAGTGGTCCCCAGATCACTTTTGTGTTGTGATGTCATCAAGGACCCTACAGACGGCATGTAGGAAAAGAATGTAAACTGGAAATAAATAAGTTTCCCAGGAAGAGCATGGCCTGGAAACTCCTCTGCAACCCATGACCCCTAGAAGAGAGCATGTGCCATCTCATCTCATCAGCGGGGCAGGGATTGGGGTGAAGCTCATACTGGCACAACACCCTCACTCCACTCACCTTCATCATCCCAACCTTCTCAGATCCCATCTTTATTCAAAATTTTGATATCATGGGTTTTTTAAATTAATTTCATTTATTTACATATACACACACATATATTACATTAAAAAACACATATATATAAATTTTGGCCACCCCTAGTCTTAGGCCCTGTTCGTTAAGTCTGGGATAAATTCATCTTTATCTTAGAAAGCACATTGCAGGTAAATAGACTGTGACAATTGCATCATTCTAGGCATGATTCTAATAATGATACAAATGGTTGAGAAATAGTTATTTTAATACCCTGTGAAAACTAACATCATAGACAATTGAAAATGTCTGACATGGCTTATTTCTAGTGGTGTGCAGAGGGAAATGGTAAGCATATATGATTCTTCCTTTTGACATTGTTTCTCCAAATTTCTTTTTTTTTTTTTACCACATGGAGCATGTTTTCCTATCATCAGTTTTAGGGATCCTTTCTGTCTTGAACACACTACTAATTGGAAAGGTAGCGGTGACTTTTTTTTTATCCAAGGATACAAGGTTTTTAACACCAAAGATAATTTGCACATGTTTAGTACAGCATTCTTCCTAAATCTGCGAAGTGCCAAATGCCAGCAATATGCCAATATTCATAACATTATACAATAGCAGTAATTGGCTGGTACGTGCTCACAAAACCTACCATTTATTCTCTTAGCAATTATTTTAATTGCAATTATGTGTAAAGTCATCATTCGGCTTTTCGATCTCTTGTGTGTGTTGTAGGGAGAAGGATGTTCACACAGCTTCAGTAACTGACCATCAGGGCCTCAGACAGTGCCATCTAAGATAAATGGACAGTCTATGATGTGTTCTTAACATATCACAAGTTTCCTTCAGATTTTTTAAAGAGATTTTTCTGTTAATTATGCAGTGGCAACTACCTTTCCGATCAGAAACACCCTCTCATCTAGAACAAGAGAATTCTTAGTCTATTTTAACTTTATTTCCATCAATTTATAACAATCAAGTGAGAGAACATTGTTCTGCATAATTTGTCCTTCTGTTTTTTAGAGCCTTCCAGAAAAAAAGACAAAACATACAGCACAGTGGGATTAAGTCTCTGTCCTCTCCCTGAGACAGTCATAGCTGCAGCAGTCAGGTTGCACTTGGGACTGTTTTTATGATAAGGTTTCCTTGGATTAACCTCTATCTCAAATAATCAGTGTATTCCAATCTAAGCAAAATTATTTAGTCCAATCTCTGTAGGAATTTGAGATAGGAAGTGAGGCAAAAATAACAAGTACTATCATTTCAGTTGTCACTGGGAGAGTCAAGTAAAGAAACAAATGTGGGGATTTAAAAACATGACGTATATTTTCACAGAAAGTGTCCTGCAGCTGATGCCTGCCCGGCAAGGCGCTGGATTGTTTGTAGTCTTCCTGCCATGTAGATGGCAGCAGCATTCAAGGCTAGAGATTTCCTCTCACCATCTCTTCCCTCTCATTCAAAGCACATTCTTACTAAAAATCCTTGTGGAAGAGAAAAGGTTTAAAGTGTAGAGACAAATTTCTCTATGTCCTCACATATCTCTAAAGCACTATTTTAAGGTCGTGCTAAAGCAGTTCTCATAATGTGAAAACATTCATCATTTCCCTTAATACAGAAGTCATATTCTGCTCTTGTACATGTTGGTAGTACTAGGTTTCTGTTCCTTTATTTACTAGGATATTCTTTACCTTCTTGCAGGCTAAAGCCTTTCTCTGAAGAAAAAAAGGAAGCAAATTCTGCCTTATCTGCTACCACCTAAGCTTTTCTGAGGCATAGTAAAAGTCTTTCCCATTATTCATTGTAAATACCTGAAAAGCTAATGCATTCAGTAAATGTGGAGAGGTTGTCCTTCAGTCTTCCAAATGAAGGCATTTTCTCTGATTGTCCTAAACAGAGGTGACTGCATTCAAGGTACTTCTAACCCTAACCCTGACTCTCCCCCTGACCCTAACCCTAGATCAAATGAAGTCTCCATCCAAGCAGAGGGGCCCAGGGCCCTAAAAGTGAGGCCAGAAGGCAAACAGGACACTCAGACCAATGCTGAGGGTGTGGAGCCATTGCACAGATGTGGGCCGCTCCCTTGAGAAAGCTAGTGGTGCCTGTACCCAGAAATGAAACCAGGATACCCACCCTTATGTAAATAAGTTTGTTCTAGCTTAGTCTTGATGAGAAGCTAGATGTTCTTCACTGCCTGGCATTTGGCTAGCACTGGTACATGTCATAGCAAACACAGGCGGCTTTTGTGAAGGAGGCTTCTGAGTGTTCTTACATAGGATTGGTCCACGTGTCCAAAATAACAAGCAATACACACAATTCCAGGTGACGCAGAGAGTAATTAAATTCCCAGGCTATGTGGAGCTGATTGGATGGTTTGGGAAGCTGAGGAGAACATCCTGTATCTCTTCTTATATTTCCATCTAGTTTATTCCTCTCCTCACTTTTGTCCTTCACTTCTTAGATCATTTTTCCCAAATATCTACATACTTTAATGCAGGTATTCTTCATTGTAGTGGCATTTTATGGGGCATCTGAAGTCTTGGCATTGTGTCTTTGTTCCTTCACTTTTGTACAATGCTCAGAACCTCACTTTCTCACCCACGCATTAGAACTAATAATTCCAATTTCTCAAGCACCATATGCATATACTATTATTATTGGATATAGTAGTATAAATAATTGAAAATAGTATGCATAACAAGAACGCCTAGTTTTAGAATCTTAATTACAGCCAACCACAGTGCCACTCCAGTGCTTGAATAAACTTTTTAATTATATTTACTTAATTGAGCAATTTGGCATAAGTATGCTAAATACGTTGTTTTAATAAAAGTTTCTTACTTTAAAATGTTTCATGTTAGTACTGAGTTCTCCCAGCTTCAAGGGTGAGTTTCAAAGTTTTCAACAGTTTATTTAAAGGTCAAGGCTTTCCCCAGCAAAGTGGGTAATAATAAATAATAAATTGTTTTTCTCCTGGGACCTAAAAGATAATCCTCTGGGAATGTTTTATGTCAGAATGGGATTAAGCCTTAGTGCTTCTGAGGTAGTAAAAAATGACAAGAGCCTTCCCTCTTGACCTCTATCAGTCTTCATATTATCAGATAACACTAAAAAGCATGTTTCTATCACTTTACATAGATGTGATAAATGAGACAAAACCAAAATACCTAAGTACTTCTAAAGAGGTATCCTGAAATTTAGAAAGTCAACAAGTTCCTGAAAGATTAGGTGTAAAGCAAAACAGTGTATTTCAAAGTCTGCCTTCCCACTGAGGATGGTATGTATTAGACAAAAATCTGAAAATTAATGAACTGGGCAGAAAAATCTGAGTCAAGGAAGAATTAAACACTGATGGCCACACCCCTGGCCCAGCTTCCTTCTGCTTTGCTCTAAAAATTATGATAATTATTCTTGTTAACCCTGGACCAGAGACAGATGATTCTTTTATGATGAAATAGCAACCTAAGGCCAACAAGCACATGAAAAGATGCTCAGCATCAATAATCATTAGAGAAATACAATTAAAAAATGATGTTTTGGT
Organism: Manis pentadactyla; assembly: GCF_030020395.1. Lineage (NCBI taxonomy): Eukaryota > Metazoa > Chordata > Mammalia > Pholidota > Manidae > Manis > Manis pentadactyla. The sequence goes on along the minus strand of NC_080029.1, from coordinate 102,331,833 downwards.
GAAGATGTCAAGAAATTGGAACTTCTGTGCACTGTTGGAACATAAAATGATACAGCTGCTAATGAAATTATCATATCATCCAGCAATTCTACTTCTGGCTATATATCCAGAAAAATCTCTAAAATCAGGATCTCAGTGATATTTGTACATCCATGTTAATAGCAGCACTATTCACAATGGCCAAGAGATGGAAGCAATGCAAATGCCCATCAACAAATCAGTGGATAAACAAAATGTGGTATATGCACACAATAGAATATGACTCAGCCTGAGAAAGAAAATTCTGACACATGCTACAACATGGTTAAACTTTGAAAACATTATGCTGAGTGCAATAATCCAGTCACAAAATGTCAAACACTGTATAATTCCATTTATATGAGGAACCTAGAGTAGTTTAAGTCATAGAGACAGAAAGTAGAATGGTGGTTCTTCTTTCAGGAGGAGGTAGAGAGGGAAGGAAGGGAGCAATGAAGTTGTGGTGAAATGGGTGTAGAGTTTCACTTTTTCAAGATGAAAGAGCTCTGGAGATTGGTTGTACAACAGTGTGAATATATTTAACACTACTGAACTGTACACTTAAAAATGGTTAAGATTAAAATGTAAGATTAAACCTTACATTATGTATATTTTACCACAATTAAAATTTTTTTTCAAAGTCTGAAGGAAAAGATCTGCAGGTGCTGACCACTTAGGTTCCTCCAGTGAAACATCATAGGGAGATAATCCCGTGGTGAAGCCCAGCACTCGAGCCTGTACCCAAACACAAAGTATTTTTGTGCCTCACTGGTTGGAAAAGCAAAGATCACCAGATGTATGAGGAAAGTTTTTAATATGAAAGAGACTGACAAAAACAAATATGAACAGACAGCAAAAACACATAATACAGTGTTACCAAAAAATCCCAAAACATCTATAATCAAAAAGATAAGTAAGAGATTAACTTCAAGAAACAAAGGAAACACTTTTGTTCAATGTGCACATAGAGAGTCAGAATGGCATTAGACTTTTCAATTGCAATTCTGGATGCTAGAAGAAAATGGGGCAATGACATAAATGTCATGATGAAAACCACTTGTATGGATGGGAAAAAGATGGCAGTGTGAGAAGTGAGGCAGAACTCTCCTACCTAAACCACATATAATATGAAAATACAGCAAGTACAACTAATCCTAAAAGAGTGACTAGAAAGAAGATCGCAGCAGCCAGCCTACATCTGGAAAAGAGAAGATCTCATGGAAAAGGGTAAAGTAACAAAGCCATGATCCAGCAAGATCTAAGCCCTCTCCTACCCAGCTCACTGGTAGGAGGAAGAGAAACAGAGCAGGGAGGGAGTAAAAGCCCAGGACTGCTAAATACCCAGCCTTGGAGATCTGCTTCAGGAGCACAAACCCACATTGCATGGTGCTGTGGTGTTTAGAGGGGTTGGAAAGAAAAGACAGGTGGAATACTTGGAGAGACTAATATTCCACCCACTAGTGGAGAACAGGTTCCCACAACCAGCTGCTCTGGGACAAAAGACAGGTGGACACTTTGAAAGACTTCCCAACAGTGAGAGGGATGCTAAAGGCACAAGGACTATATAGAGTTTGCTACCCATGAGAAGGAACAAGTGGACAAAATCATCCAGACACACCCAGCCCAGCAGGTTGGGAACTTTCAGGAGCTTCAGTTGCTCCATCCCCTTGGCTGGCAATGCAGCCCCAAGGCCCCCAACCATGATATGCAGCCTGCAGCTCCTTCCTCCCACCAGCACCTGTATGCATACCTGCTGCCCATGCCATTGCACCAGGCCAGCTGGAGGGCAGCCCCACCTACAGCAACTACAGGGGATTATTGCAGAGGCTTCTCCCTGCACACTGGGTTCACTGGCCCTGACAGTGGAGGCAGGCACTGTGGCCAGGAAGCAGGAAAGAGCTCTTTCTTCCTAGCAGGCACCAGCGCTACTCACCTGCAACTGCCAACATTGCTGCAAGCCATTAGGAGGGCAGCCCTGCCTATGGCAGCCACAGGGGCATATCCAAGAGGTTGCTCTCTGCACATGTGGCACACTGGCCCTGGCAGTGAAGGCAGGCACTATGACCAGAGAAGCAGGAGAGAACTCTCCTGGCAAGCACTGTTACCACTTGTCTGCAACCCCCACCATAGCTCCAGGTGCTGGGCAGCTCCGAAGAGTAGAGCTTCTGGGCACTAGAGGGAGCTGACTACTCTGTCCTATTAATCCTCATTATCCATAATAGGATTATGAAAAGGCAGAAGAATCTTGTTCTGTCCAAAATCCTTCAAACACCAGAAAGAGGGCTCAGTGAAACAGAAATCACCAATGTTCTTGAAAAAGATTTGAAAATAAAAATCATAAACATGCTAATGGAGCTACAAAAGAAGATGCAAGATCTAATGGATGAATTCAAGAGAGAGGTAGACACTTTGAAAAATAAAGTATCTGAAATGAAACATACATTGAAGGGATTTAAAAGAGAAGCAGTAAAGGAGACAGTAAATGGAACAGAAATTAGAGAACAGGAATACAAAGAAACTGAGGCACAGAGAAACAAAAGGATCTCTAGGAATGAAAGACAACTCTCTGACCAGTCCAAACGGGACAATATTTGCATTATAGGGGTAACAGAAGAAGAAGAGAGAGAAAAAAGAGATAGAAAGTGTCTTTGAAGAAATAAATGCTGAAAACTTCCCCAAGCTGGGGAAGGAAATAGTCTCTCAGACCATGGAAGCCGACAGACCTCCAAACACAAGGGACCCAAGGAAGACAATAGCAAGACATATAATAATTAAAAAAGCAAGCTCAAGGACAAGGACAGAGTATTAAAAGCAGCCAGAGAGAGAAAAAGATCACCTACAAAGGAAAACCCATCAGGCTATCATTGGAGTTCTCAGCAAAAACCTTACAGGCCGGAAAGGAATGGCATGATACATTTAATTCAATGAAACAGAATGGCCTCAAACCAAGAATACTCTACTCAGCAAGATTTAAATTTGAAGGAGGGATTAAAAAATTCCCAGATGAGCAAAAGTTGAGGGAATTTACCTCCCACAAACCATCCCTACAGTGTATTTTAAAGGAACTGCTCTGGATAGAAGTTCTTCTAAGGCTAAATAGTTCTCACCAGAGAAAATAAAACCAAAGTAAAGGAAGTAGACCAATTAATTACTAACCAAATGCAAAATTAATCAGCTACCCACAAAGTCAGTCAAAGGGTACACAAAGAGTACAGAATATGACACTTAACATATAAAGACTGGAGAAGGAAGGAAAAGAAGGAAGGAAAAAAAAAGAATCCTTAGATTGTGTTTATAATGGCATTATAAGCGAGTTAAGTGAGACTGTCAGATAGTAAAGAAGCTGCCCTTGAACCTTTGGTAACCATAAATCTAAAGCCTGCAATGGTAATAAGTACATATCTATCAATAAATATAAATGGATTGAATGCACCAATCAAAATACATAGTTACAGAATGGATAAAAAAGCAAGACCCACGTATATGCTGCCTACAAGAGACTCACTTCAAACCCAAAGACATACACAGACTAAAACTGAAGGGATGGAAAAAGATATTTCTTACAAACAATAGGGAGAAAAAAGCAGGCGCTATAGTACTTGTATCTGAAAAAATAGACTTCAAAATAAAGAAAGTAACAAGAGACAAAGAAGGACATTACATAATAATAAAAGGGTCTTCCCAACAAGAACATATAACCATTATATATATGTATGCACCCAACACAGGAGCACTCAAATATGTACAACAAATACTAACAGAATTAAAGGGGGAAATAGAATGAAATGCATTCGTTTTAGGAGACTTCAACACACCACTCACTCCAAAATACTTATCAACCAGACAGAAAATGAGTAAGGAGACAGAGGCACTGAACAATGTATTAGAACAGATGGACCTAACAGACATCTACAGAACACTCCATCCAAAAGCAGCAGGATACACATTCTTCTCAAGTGCACATGGAACACTGTCCAGAATAGATCACATACTAGGCCACAAAAAGAGCATCAGTAAATGCAAAAACACTGAAATTGTACCAATCAACCTCTCAGATCACAAAGGTATGAAACTAGAAATAAATTATGCAAAGAAAACAAAAAAGCCCACAAAAACATGGAGGCTTAGCAACAAGCTCCTAAATAATCAATGGATAAATGACCAAATAAAAACAGAGATCAGGCAATATATGGAGACAAATGAAAAAAAATGAACAACGCCCCAACTTCTGTGGGATGTAGCAAAGGCAGTTCTAAGAGGAAAGTACATAGCAATACAGGCCTACCTCAAGAAAGAAGAACAATCCCAAATGAACAGTCTAAATTCACAATTATTGAAATTGGAAAAAGAAGAACAAATGAGGCCCAAAGTCAGTAGAAGGAGGGACATAATAAAGATCATAGAAGAAATAAATAAAATTGAGAAGAATAAAACAATAGAAAAAATTAATGAAACAAAGAGCTGGTTGGTTGAGAAAATAAAATAGATAAACCCCTGGCCAGACTTATAAAGAAAAAAAGAGAGTCTACACACATAAACAGAATCAGAAATGAGAAAGGAAAATCACTACAGACACCACAGATATACAAAGAATTATTAGAGACTACTATGAAAAATTACATGCCAACAAATTGGATAATCTAGAATAAATGGACAACTTTCTAGAAAAATACAACCTTCCATGACTGATCCAGGAAGAAACAGAAAATTTGAACAGACCAATTACCAGCAATGAAATTGAATTGGTAATTAAAAAACTAACCAAAAACAAAACACCCAGACTAGATGGCTTCACTGTTGAATTTTATCAGGCATTTAGAGAAGACCTAATACCCATCCTCAAAGTTTTCCAAAAAGTAGAAGAGGAGGGAACACTTCCAAACTCATTCTATGAAACCAGCATCACTCTAATACCAAAACCAGGCAAAGACACCAACAAAAAATAAAATTACAGATCAAGATCCCTGATGAACATAGATGCAAAAATACTCAACAAAATATTAGCAAACCAAACTCAAAAATACATCAGAAAGAGCATACATCTTGTTCAATTGGGATTTATCCCAGAGATGCAAGGATGGTACAATATTCGAAAATCCATCAACATCATCCAGCACATAAACAAAAAGAAGGACAAAAAACCACACAATCATCTCCATAGATGCTGAGAAAGCATTTAACAATATTCAAGATCCATTCATGATAAAAACTCTCAACAAAATGGGTATAGAGGGCAAGTACCTCAACATAATAAAGGTCATATATGACAAACTTACAGCCAACATCATATTTAACAGCAAAAAGGTAAAAGCTTTTCCTCTAAGATAGGGAACAAGACAAGGATGACCACTTTCCCCACTTTTATTCAACATAGTACTGGAGGTCCTAGCCATGGCAATCGACAACACAAAAAAATAAAAGGCATCTATATTGGTAAGGAAGCAGTTAAACTGTCACTGTTTGAAGATGATACGATATTGTTCCTAAAAAACCCTAAAGAATCTACTTCCAAACTACTAAAACTAATAATTGAGTTCAGCAAAGATGCAGGATACAATATTAATACACAGAAACTTGTTGCATTCCTATACACTAACGATGAACTAGCAGAAAGAGAAATCAGGAAAACAATTCCATTTACAATTGCATCATAAAGAATGAAATACCTAGGACTAAACCTAACGAAGGACGTGAAAGACCTATACCCTGAAAACTACAAGACACTCTTGAGAGAAATTAAAGAAGACACCAATAAATGGAAATACATCCCATGCTCATGGGTAGGAAGAATTAATTTTGTCACAATGTTCAGCCATCCTGCCTATCTACAGATTCAATGCAATCCCTATCAAAATACCAACAGCATTCTTCAATGAATTAGAACAAATAGTTCTAAAATTCATATGGAACCACAAAAGACCCTTAATAGCCAAAGCAATCTTGAGAAGGAAGAATAAAGTGAGATGGATTGCACTCTCCAACTTCAAGCTCTACTACAAAGCCAAAGAAATCAAGACAATTTGGCACTGGCACAAGAACAGACCCATACATCAATGGAGTAGAATAGAGAGTCCAGATATAAACCCACACATAGATAGCTAATTATTATATGATAAAGGAGCCATGGACATACAATAGGGAAATGACAGCCTCTTCAACAACTGGTGTTGGTAAAACTGGACAGCTACATGTAAGAGAATGAGACTGGATTACTGTCTAACTCCATATACAAAAGTAAACTCGAAATGGATCAATGACCTGAATGTAAGTCATGAAACCATAAAACTCTTAGAAGAAAACATAGGCAAAAATCTCTTGAATATAAACATGAGCAACTTTTTCCTAAACACATCTCCTCGGGCAAGGGAAACAAAAGCAAAAATGAACAAATGGGACTTCATCAAGATAAAAAGCTACTGTACAGCAAAGGACACCATCAGCAGAACAAAAAGGCATCCTAAAGTATGGGAGAATATATTCATTAATGACATATCTGACAAGGGGTTAACATCCAAAGTATTTAAAGACCTCAACAAACAAAAAGCAAATAACCCGATTAAAAAATGGGCAGAGGATCTGAACAGACAATTCTCCAAAAAAGAAATTCAGATGGCCAACAGGCACATGAAAAGATGCTCCACATCGCTAATTATCAGGGAAATGCAAATTAAAACCACAATGAGATATCACCTCACACCAGTGAGGATGGCCAACATCCAAAATACAAGGAACAACAAATGCTGGGGAGGATGTGGAGAAAGAGGAACCCTCCTGCACTGCTGGTGGGAATGTAAATTACTTCAAGCACTGTGGAAAGCAACATGGAGGTGCCTCAGAAAACTAAAAATAGAAATACCATTTGACCCAGGAATTCCACTCCTAAGAATTTACCCAAGGAAACAGGATCACAGATTCAAAAAGACATGTGCACCCCTATGTTTACTGCAGCACTATTTACAATAGCCAAGATATGGAAGTAACCTAAGTGTCCATCAGTAGATGAATAGATAAAGAAAATGTGGTACATATACACAATGGAATATTATTCAGCCACAAGAGGAAAACAAATCCTACCATTTGCAACAACATGGATGGAGCTAGAGGGTATTATGCTCAGTGAAATAAGCCATGTGGAAAAAGACTAGTACCAAATGATTTCACCCATCTGTGGAGTATAAGAACAAAGGAAAAACTGAAGGAACAAAACAGCAGTAGACTCACAGAACACAAGAATGGTCTAGTGATTTCCAAAGGGAAAGGGTGTAGGGAGGGTGGGTGGGAAAGGAGGGAGGAGATTAAGGGGTATCATGATTAGCACACAGTATGTACGAGGGGTACGGAGAAGGCAGTATAGCACAGAGAAGACAAGTAGGGACTCTATAGCATCTTACTCTACTGATGGACAGGACTGTGATGGGGTATGTGGTGGGGACTTTATAATAGGGGGGAATGTAGTAACCACAATGTTGTTCATGTGAAACTTTCATAAGATTGCATATCAATAATACCTTAATAAAAAAATGAGTAAACAGACTCAGAATGAGATTGTGAAATACTACATATGAGCAAGTACATAAACTTTGATGTGCCAAATTTGCAACATCTATTTTGGTGACTCAAAAGCCTTTCCTCCTCATTTCCTCATTATTGACTGATTTACCAATGGGTGCTACTTTACACACACAGCCCAGTGAGTGCTTGAATATAAATAAGTATTGTTGCAAGTAATTTTTAAAAAAGGAAAAAAGAAAACCACTTGTCTCCTGGAATTCTATATTTAGAATTCTTCGTCTATTACATACACGAGATCTCACAAACCTACTAGTAGATGTCATCCACCTACGAAATGAAGTAAAACAAGAAAGAACAGTACATATAACATAGGAAAGAAGGAAATTTCCTAGCAGATGGTGGATAGATTGCATATCTACTGCTGTTTACAGGCCTAGAAAGCAATCCAGGTTAGTTGTAGCAGAAAGCAGAGGATTCCAGTAGGGAAAAATCTAGAATAATAGTGAAACTGGTAGATTACTTGGTATGTCTGACTGTAAGCATGATGTGAAACTTCCATTAATGGTATTGGTATTGAATTGCAGGTATTGTGCATGATAGAAAACTAAGTGAATGAAAAGAGAGAGAGATGAAATGCAATCATAGTGTATTAGTCCAAATATGAATAATAGAAGTAATCATTATTACAAAGTATATAACTACCAGGAATATGAGGTAATTGTGAGGGTAGTGAGGAATAGGAGGAAATAAAAGCTAAATCCTCATCATCTATAAATCAGTAGTATGTATGTAAGAGAAAGAGAAAGAAGAAACAGCTAAGAAGTCACTAAAATTAAGAACTTCAACTGATCTGAAATAGTGGGTAAACTCCCACTTTACAAATTTTGTCATAGCAAATGTTAGTATATCAAATTTATTTACAAAAATATTTACCTGGAATTTTTGTCTTACCACTGCTCGTCCTCTATGCAGTCCTACCTTTCGTCTCTCTGATTGTTCAGGTTCATAGCTCAAGAATCCACCCAGGTTGCTCAGTTCCTCTGAACCCCACAGCAACGTCACCTGTTTGGTGTGACCACCTTCTGCCTCACCACATTGGCCATAACTAAGTCTGTGGAGTGACCCAGCAGTGTGGCTTCCGGGCAGTGGATTTTCCTACACATCTGGACAGTTGTTAAAGATCCTCCTTTGTAATGGGATTAATGAGTGTATGTGTGATTAATGAGTGTGAGATGGTGCAACTTTAAACAGCTGAGAATGATATTGTATGTAGGTATTCATAAGGATTTTTCTTAGCCTCTAAGAATATTGGTCAATAATATTCTATGCATGCATAGCTGTCCAGTGGACCAGAAGGCCACCTAAGTGGCCTATATTTCTCAAAATTTTGAGAAGTCCATTCTATTCAGAAATTTACCAAAGTGCTCTTAGAAGAAGCAAAATAGTACACAAAAGTTGCCTCAAAATAGAACACTATAAAAAAGAAATTTTTCTGGCATCTTGTAGTTTATTTTTAAGAAGTCATATAAATTTTACACACAAATTAATATTTTTTAACTATGTTAAATTTTAATAGCTAACATTTACTGAACATTTTTGGATTGTGCCATTCCTAATACTTTACCTATAGTTTCTTCCTTACTCTTCATAGCCATTTTATGAGATAGTTTCAATCCTTATTTTATAGATACGAAAACAGAAACAAAGAAAGGTTAAGTAATTTTCCAAAGGCTCTACAGCTAGTAAGCAGCAAACAAAGAATTTAAATATTGCTGTGTAGTTTGTATGCAGGCAGGCTCTGCACTCAGACTCTTTGAAGTCATTTAGTCTTTTATACTTTGTTCCCAGTTCTTCATCAGGGGTATGAGAACTACAGTTTGAAAAGCAGGGATCTATTTCATCTACAGCAGAAACCAGGGGGATCAACATCAAGAATTGTCACCATATTAACAAGTATTGATCAGCAAATTATTGACTTGATTAAGAAAGAAAGAGTTACTGTCATACTCCTAGAATTAATATTGTAAGTATCTTTGTGTCATTTACCTGGACGCCCTTAGTGGAGGGCCATTTTGGAAACAGTGGGCTGAGTCCAGGTCTTCTTTTCCTCATGGACAACACACTCTACCAGCCAGGCCTCCAAAGCCCATGTAGATGACGTATGCTAAGAGTCTGTCATGCGTTAATCACTCTGCTAGTTCTGTGTGTGGTATTTGATTTACTCACGATCACAATTCTTTGAGGCAGGTATTATTTTTATCCTTACCTTAAAGATTAAAAAAAGCTCAGCACATAGGACGATGAGTAGTTTGTCACTCATGAAGCACAAGACAAGAAGTCTTACGAACTCATACAGCTGGACTTTGCAGCCCGTGCCCTTACCAGTATCTTACATTGCTGACCCCCTTTATCACCTTTTGTCCTCACATTTGGCAATGCAATAGCCACATTTAATGGTTCTTTTCAACCTTCCACTTTTTAGATGTCTTTGGCAGTATACATTTTCCCATCTATTCCCATACAGAACTTGCTGTCTTTGCATCAGATGCTAATCTATGTTGTGGGTTCAGTGGGTAAAAGTCCCGAAATTTCTTGGAGCTTTGAATGTGCCGTGTGCCCAGAGTGCTCCTGTGCACACAGGGATTTTTGACCAGATAAGTGGGCCTTTGAGTTAGAAAAGCTGACTAGAATGGACTTCCCAGCCAGATCATGGTTCTTCCACGCATTACATCAAAGTCCTTCTGTAGTGTTTCTTCATCAGGAAAACAATTTAAGGATGATTTCAGCTCTTTCAACAAAATTGTTACTCAATTGTCCAAAGCAGAGGTTTCTCAACCTTGGCATTATTAACATTTTGGGCCAGATAATTCTTTGGTGGGGGCTGTCTTATGAAAAGCAGGATATTTAATAGCCTCTCTCTGACCACCAGATACCAGTAATGGTCCCCTGTCTCCCTGGTCCAGAGATAACAACCCAAAATATCTCCAAACATTACTAAATGTTCCCTAGGGGAACAAAATTGTCCCCAACTGGAAAGTACTGATCTAAGGTGAAATTCTTCCTATATAAGTTCCCATCAAGAAGCTCATAAAATGTTGATATTGAATTTTTTCTATTTCAGAAACATAAATATGTTTAAGCCTAACTTCAGCACAAAATTTACTTGGATTATATTTACATCTGCTGCCTAGAGAAAGTAATCACTGTATTCCTCCCTTTTTTTCAGTGCTTAAAACTTTGCCTAACTCTTAGAGCCGGTACTTTCAAATCACAGTCCATAATACATGTCTTCATGTCAAACTCCAAACCCAAAAAGTCACATTAAAAACCATCTATTTCATCCAAAGTAGAAACCAGGTCTCCTGAACATCCCACAGGAACCTCAAAAAAATGTGTCCCACACTGAACTCATTCTCTACCTCCCCAAATCTTCCCTTCGTTTCTCACTCATGGTGTAAAGTTGGTCTTCAAATATTTTCTCCTTGATTTCCTCAATGGCTCCTGAATCTGTCCTGTTGGCATCCTCACTGTCAATTCTCAGTTCAGACTCACTTCACTGTCAAATTGTCACAGGATCCTCCTGACCAGTGCTTCTGCCTCTGGCCCAGCTTCCGCACTGTCACTTAAGTTCATGCTCTAAAACACAAATCACATTCTTTCCCCTCTGAGTATAGTTCAAATGCCCTTAGCTGTGCTTGTGAAGCCCTTTGTAAAGTAGCCCTTGCTTTCTACCATCTTACAATAATAAATTAGCAAGGACTACATTTGCTGCTAGAATAAGGTCACTATAAGAACTTGAGCCAGAAATTACATATATAAAATATATTACATGTCCTATTGTGTTCACGTAATGAATGGTCTGTGCATAATGTAATGGACCTGAAGTGCTTTCGGTGCCTTTTACATTAGGAAAGATGTGAATTTCAGTATACATTCTCAGGTCTGCCAAAAACTCAACCTATTTTCTCTATAAATGTATTCATTTTCTATTTTGGATTTTTCCTCTTCATTTTTCCAGGAAAAGAAGCTTAATCTCAACTGGTTTAGGGTTTTTACTTTTTCTCATATGTTGCATCTAAGTTTTGAGGGCTTAGGTGGGTGACCACATAGATTTTAGTGCAAAGTAGGACACTTTCTAGAATGAAAAGGGCCACTATTTAAATTATTCATGAAACAACCAGTATAAATCAGGAATAATCCAGGCAAACAGAAATACATGGTCAGTCTAGTAGTAGAGGGGTGTGGGTGTCGGGGGTATATTCAGTTATTATTGTCCATGCTAGATGGGCAGGTAATATTTATCCAGACACAACACTGTCCAGAGAGGGAGAAATATTTTGCTTCATCCTTATATTGTCTTTGGTCACTTGTGCATATATATCTCAGCTGCTTCTGTCCCCTTTTTGAGGAGCAGACATCCCTGATCTGGATCAGTTGCAGGTCCCTCCAAGCCCTGCTGAGTAGACAGGAATCTCCTTCATGCCACTGATATGGAACATGGCTGTGTCAGGCATTTCTACTCAACCACATCTATGTCTGTGGAGGTACATTCTATGGAGGAATGTTCTGTGGAGCCTGCAATCCTCCTGAGCTTGACCCTGAAATCCAGACCTCCCTTTTCTTTTTCTTGAGTTCTGAATTCTACCTCAGGCTTCACCCTTAACTAGGAAACAGACTGTGGGTGAGACACAGGATTGCTTTTTAGGAATTCACCTACATCAAAGTTATTTGTCTTCCTGTCTTACCTTCCCCATGTAATCTTTACCTCTTCTGCAATGAGACAGCCTGACTTGTCTATTTTCTCAGAATTGTTGTTTGTGACATAAACATTATTCCCTAGAGCTATGGATTTTAAAATGCAAAAGCCTTATTGATACTCAAAGGTGTTTTCTTTGCTTGGGTATCTTATCATCTTTCCCCCAAGATGTTGAATGCTGCTAACAGTAAGGGAAGAAAGCAAAAGATATTTAAGAAACTATAGAGAATAATGCAAACCAAATCGTTGATAAGTGTAGCATCATACTGAATTTTTTCACCTATTGAAGGCAAATGAATTCTAGAGTAGAAGAAAAGAGTATAGGAATTGCAATGATTAATTTTATGTCAGTTTAGCGGGGCAATGCTGACCAGTTGTTTGGTCTAGCACCAGGCTGGGTGTTGCTGTGAAGCTACTTTTCCGATATGATTAATACTTAACTCACTAGACTGTGAGCAAAGCTGATTACCCTCCATGATGTGGGTGAATTCCATCTAACCAGCTGAAGACAAGTTGTAAGAGCAAAGACTGAGGTTTCCCAAAGTAGAAGGAATTCTCTTCAAGGCTGCCATATACAAACCCTGAGTTACCAGCTTAATTGTCCTTTCTCAGAGATTTCCACAAAAAAGTAGACCTCATTATTAAAAAAGCAAAAACAAGTGAAATTAATTTCAACAATAAATTGTATTTAACCTCATGTTCCAAAATACAATTTCAACCTGTAAGCAATATAAAAGTGACTTATATTTTATATTTCTTTTTTCATACCAAGCCTTCAAAACCCTGTACAGATTTTACACATAAGGCACATCTCACTATGCACTGACTACCTGTGGCTAATGGCTAACATAGTGGACAGTGCAAATCTAGAATAAAATATGTTGTGAAAAAGATTCAGTGAGCCATTTCTATGCATTATCCTAGATTTACAGATTATTAGAGCAGAGAAGTACATTTGAAGTTTCGTCATTTGATCTGATTCCTTCAACACATGAGTAGAAAAACTAAAATTCAGGGAAGTAAAATGATTCTCCAGAAATCATCTAGTTAATCAGAATGACAGAATTAAGAGAGCAACCCAGATTTCTCGTTTTCATCCATAGCCTTTAAATAAGTCACATAAAAATTACAAACAACAATATATTAGACTAAGCTAGTCTCAGGACTTCAAGAAATCAAACACTTCAATCAAATGGGCTTGAACAGTACCTCAAATAATCTTGTTGTCTAGCATAACAAGATTCCCAGGTTGGTTGCTTCAGAAGCTAAACAGGGTCATCAAAGTCCCAGTTCTTTCCGTCCTTCTATTCTGCCATCGTCTGTGTTAGTTTTGCTCTCAGCTGCCCCTCATGGTTTCAAGCTGGCTGTGTCAATTACAGACAAAATCTCCTGTGAGAAGGATGTGCAGAAAGTGAAAGGCACTGCTTTTTTTATGCCTCTTGCCTAGGAGGGAGGAAACTTTTTCTAGAAGCCTCTAAATATAATTCCTCTCTTATCCAACAACTAGTATTGGGAGACCTGCTTATTCCTAAACCAATCACCGACAAGGTAAGCAGGATTACCAGGATTCTCCTAGATGAGCTATTTTGAAAGTAGAATGGATATTGGGGAACCAACCATAAAAACTATCATGCCTCTGATTAAAATCAATAGCTGAAAAACCAGTTTTAGTGGGAATAGGGTAACATCCACAACCCCAGAATTCTATAATACCTGCCTTCTTTTTTTAGCCCCAAACTCCATTTAGGTTTAATAAATTAATAACTCAACAAGCATATGATTTGACCTGCTTGTTAGCATGCTCATCCTTCCTAACCAAAACCCCAAAATTATAAGGCAGAAAGCTGGCATTTTGTTAAAACAGAGATTTTACAAGTCTTCACTGAAGGCTTGCTATCTAGCAGGTTCTGGTTAGTCACTGCCACATAGACCATTTTTGATCCTTACGACCACCTCATGAGATGACTATTAACTCATATTAGCCTGGGTCTCAGAGAGGTTAATGATTTCCTCATGGTGACACATATCTGAGGTTATATAAAGCCCATTTTCAAATCCAAGTTTTTTACTCTAAATCCAGTGCTATTTATACTCTATTAGTTGACTGTGAACACTAGTAAAATATGTCTGCCTGGTAGCTTAGGTTAGGAGTCTGCACAAACTATTACCTCATCTTTTGTGATCTTTATAAATAAACTTTGTGAAAATTTAACTGGAGGAGATTACATAAATAAATCCCAAATGGAGCAGAATTATAGGGGAAACATAACGTAGAAGTCGGAAAACTAAGTCCAGCTGCTGCCTTCTTTATAAATAAAGTTTTATTGGAACAGAACCATTTATTTTCCTATTATCTATGTCTCCTTTCTTTTCTACAAAGGCAAAGTTGAGTAATTGCAACAGAAATCCTATGGCCTGCAAAGCTGAAAATATTTACTACCTATCCCTTTATAAAAAGTGCCTCAACCACTAATATAAAAGAAAGCTATTAGAATTTGAAATCAAGAGACTTGAATTTGAAATCTAGTGCTGCCTAGATTTAATGGTTGTGTATGCTTGGGCATTTCATGTAACTTGTCTGAATTCAGTTTCCTTCTCTCAAAAGTAAAAATCATGACTAACTCAAGAAATTTTGAGAATAATATAAGCAAATGCATATGACAATAGTTTGTAATTGAAAACTTGTAGTCAGTGCATATGAATATGAAAAGTAGTTTTGTCAAGCTTTGGAAGGAAAGAAAGGGGGAGATCTTATTTCTCTGCCATGTTGAGGCTTTCCTAACACGAGAGTGGAAATCTAAGATGTAGTGAAACTGCAATAAAAAGAATAGGGATGTTTTGCTTCCCAAGGTAGCACTATTTGCTCAGCTGAACAGTGGCTGATTGTGAGCAGTTCAGTGACACCAGGGTAAGGTGATGGGCATATCTCTTTAGTGGCTTTTTATAGACAGTTAAAGAATAGATAGGAATCCAATGAAGACAGGTGGGTACCACAATTGGCCAAACTAAATAATTCAGAGGGCCCAGAGGATTGTCCTAAAAGATTTAAAAATTAGTTTGTAAACATAAAGACATTGCATTATATTACATTTTCTACCAATTAAAATGCACAAAATTCCAATTATAATGGTTGCACTGTCAAAAGATAAAAGCATTTATGTTGTGAGTTTTAAAAGCAAAAAATGTAGTATTTAAGCTTCTTCTGGTCTAACTTTTTTGATGATGTGCTCATGTAAATTCCTTTCTTGCTGTTGACCTTGACCACAATAAGAAAAATAGTCATCTCTCTATTTTTAGGCTTTAGTAAATATGGAGCAAGTAGAGCAAAAAGAGCCATTTACACTACTATTACCAGCAATGACCATCACCTCTAAGGTGTTCAACAGTCCACACCGGTAACTGGAAACATTTTTTATAAGTCCTGTGATACCTGACATGTATATAGCACCTTTCATCTGTAAGAATCCCAAAGTTCCATGTGGAGTATCCTGGGATCACTATAAATGCTAAAAAAATTCAACAGTCTCTGGAATACAAAGTCGCAGCCCTTCCGTATATGTAACATTCTATTGTCTGGGTATTCTTGGCAAGAAAGCAAGAGTCAGTATGTTTTATTGCTACTCTTCTAGCTCCTCTGCAACTTAATGTGGCTTACACTCAAGTTTCATATGTACAACCAGTGGACTCAAAAGATAAACTTTTCCCTTTCTGCCTTTCTGCTTCAGTGGGAAGGCAAATTTTTAAACAATCATGGGGATTAGAGGAAACCTTATCTAAGTGCTGATTGTTCTGACTGTGCCTTATTTATAGAATAGTTTATAGACATTAATTAAAATCCAAGAATAGTAGAAATGCTTTTGAAGCCTGAACCACTTTCATGCCTGATTCTGCTACTTTTTAGCTGTAGATTCAGGGCAAGTTTCTCAATTTCTCTCAGCCTTATTTTTTAAAACAGAGATGCTATACCTACTCCAAAATAAGTTTACAAAGTTAAAGCAACTATCAGAATAGTCAGGATAGTGTAGGCACAAAACAAATTTGTTTTTCTTCATTTCCACAATGTGTGTGTTTGAAGAAAACTATCCATGCTCATTGATTAATCCAAGGTGGGGTTTGTTTAGAGAGAGTGAGAGTTCTATTATTTCTTAATAGAGAAGTTAACTTTAGTAATTGCAATGCTATGGATTAGGAGTCAGGAATTTGATTTAATAATCTTCATATCCCCTATTCTCCTCACTAAAGACATAGATGAATTGAGTAGTGTTATGATACAGCTCTACTTCCTCAACAAATGATGTCATGTAAAGATAATGCAACATTATTCTGGTTATGACTGGTGACCAAGACCAGATTAAAAAAAAAATAATGAATAGAAAAAAAAGATTCATAAAGGTTATATTAAAGTCAACAGATGAAAAGAAGTACAAGTGCTATCTTAAAATGACCTCTCACTATTCCCCCTCATTATAATCACTTAGAGGGATGCAGAAAACCAATAGAAGGTAAGAGTATGTAGCACATAGAGTTAGCAAATTTTTATTAAGAAGCTTCTATATGCAAAGTATGGCAATATTTCATTCTCAGATCAAACTTAAAGATATTCAGTTTAACTAGTATTCTTTTATATCTACTAGGGGCTAAGCACCATGATTAATCTCAGTACTCATAAGCTAGAAAAATGGGAGAAAAAAAAACCCTTATCCTCCAAGAAAAAGTGCACATAGATAGAACTATGTCACAGAAGACATGTAAAATGCAGGACATAATTGTAAAATGCATGAGCTTTGGAACTGACTCATTGTTTAAAAAACAGCTTCACCTATTATTAGTTATTTGGCTTTCTCTAAATTCTGTTTCCTCATACTTAATTCATAGGGATACTTTAAATACAAGATAAGTTTATATGTGAAAATGCTTTCCAAATGGCCTGACCTACAATATTCACTCAATGTATATTAATTTTAAAATCATTAAAAAAATTTATCCTTACAAATTAATAATAATTGGGAGTATAACAGATTTACAGCAATGATTCTCAACTGGGGGTGATTTTGTCCCCCAGGAACATTGTGGTATCTGAAGATGTTTTTGGCTGTAAGACTTTGAGAGGTGGGAACAACTACTATCTAGTGGGTGGAGAGAGACCAATAAACAGGATAGCCTTCCACAATGATGAATTATCCAGCCCAAAATGTCAATATCCCAAGGTTGAGAAACCCTGATTCAAAGAAAAGTATCTCTCTCTCTCTCTGTCAGCTATCTATCAAGCAATTCATCTATCCTCCCATCCATGTATCTATCAACCAAAATTGGTTTTGTCAGCTAAACTAATTTAATTGCTGTTAGGTTGGTTGAGAACAAAAAGCAAATTTTATCTCTAAGTCCAGAGCAGATATGAATCCTAGAGGGTGAGAACAAAACATAAAATCAGAAAAAAATCTTGGTTCCACTGGGGACCAAACCTGAAACCCATTATTATTAAAGCACTAAATAAACATAAAAACCAGGGTATTTCTATTGGAAAAGATAACAGTATTGGAACTCTGTCTATGAAGGAGGAACAGAAGAAAGAAGTAAGTAGTCAAAGTATAGAGGCCACTAAGTCCAGTGAAACTCACATGAAAAGTGACATGTTTAAAACCTGGCCTCAGGATCCTGCTGCTTTACTAAAAGGAAAATGAGAACACCTGAAGTACGATAGAAAGAATTTCTGGTCTGTCTCCTGGGAGAATGGGCCTTCTATTCAAATAAACAACTCTTTTATGATTAGAGAGTGAGTAAGACGTAACAATTCAATGTGTCTCACGGGGCAAATAGTAGGTAGAGAAACTGTAAGACAACTGGTAGCCCGATGTCTGACTTGGGAGGGCAGGAAGCGCCAGGAAGCAGCCAGGAGCGATGGGAGCACAGTGGCGTCTAACCTGGAAAGGAGTGAATGCAGCAGAGAGGGGACAGGACCAGAGGACGGTGTTTTATGCACTTGCAGTGAATACAGTTGCAGAAGAACAAGGGAATCTGACTAGGGTGAGGAGTGTTGCGCAATGAGGAAGGAATCTATCTCAGAAGGAATTGTAGCCAGGTCCCAGTACCCCAGTAATATAATGTGCAGAAATTGAGTAAATGCAGAGTGAATTCATAAGGGCAGTTAGAATATACACAGAATAGGATCATCACAACCATCTGAGTTAGTGCCTTAAAATATGCCAGCCTAGAGACTCTTTTCCCACTCACTGTGTTTCTGGAAGTCAGTAGTCAGACTTCGCAGGTTTGATTATAATTAGCTTTCAAATTCACATTTCATAAGAATTTTCAAATACAGCAAATACTGAGCCTCTGCTATGAGCTGACACAGGCCCCAGTATTTAAGATTAGAGCTGGGGGCACAATGGGATGGGGTACAGTGTTGGTGATGACATAGAGTAGGGCATAGGGAAACAGGCATATATAACCTATTAAACTGCAAGCTACAATAAAATTACTATTTTAAGTACAAGTAAGATGTTCTGAATCTAGAGAAGAAAGAGAGCCAAATAATAGACCCGCATAAATATCGTCATAGATCTATGACAAAGAAACAAAGGCAATACTATGGAGCAAAGACAGTTTCTTCAATAAATGGTGCTGAAACAACTAGATAGATACATGCAAAAAAAAAATTAATCAAAATATTCATTAAAATTAACTAAAAATGGATCATGGACCTAAATGTAAAATACAAACTGATAAAACTCCTGAAAGATAACATAGGATAAAATACGGATGACCTTGGGTATAGTAATGCCTGTAGAGATATACAACCAAAGACACAATCCATGAAAGAAAAAATTGATAAGCTGGACTTCACTAAAATTAGAAACCTCGGTTCTGCGAAAGACAATGTCAAAAGAATGAGAAGATATACCACAGACTGGGAGAAAATATTTGCAAAAGACATATTTAATAAATGTTATCCCAAAAAACATATATATATATATATATATATATATATATATATTTTAAAAAACCTTAAAACTCAGCAATAAGAAACAAATCACTCTATTTAAAAAAAATGGGCCAAAGACCTTAACAGACACCTCACCGAACAAAATACACAAAGGGCAAATAAGTATATGAAAAGATGTTTGACATCATAAGTTATCAGGGAAATGCAAATTAAATGAGATATCACTACACATATATTAAAATAGCCAATATCCAGAACCCTGATAATACCACACACTGGTGAGGATGTAGAGCAATGACAGGAACTCTCATTCATTGCTGGTGGGAATGCAAAACAGTACAGCCATTTTGGAAGATAGTTTGGTGGCTTCTTACAAAAGTAAACATACTCTTACCATATAATCCAACGCTGTGCTTCTTGGTATTTAGCTAAAGGAGTTGAAGGTTATATGCACACAAAAATCTGTGAACACATATTTGTAACAACTTTATACCTGCACACAGATGTGTGCCAAAACTTGGAAGCAACTCCAAATGTATTAATTATTCAAAAACTTAGAAAAATATTTTTAGACCATTGCAATTTTTTAAAATCTGGCCAGTCTGCTACCATTCTAATCAATTTCAAAATGTTTGTTTTCAAAACATATACCTGATTATGTCAGATTAAAATTCTAGTGTTTTCTCACTGCCTTCAGGAGAAAAATCCCAATTCTGATTTGTTAACCTTTCTGGTTTGTTCTTCCATATATCACTGTCTACCTACTTCTCTTTTCTTCGTCTAGAAGATCCTTACACATTTTTAACATTCAGTTCGAGGCAGTTTCTCTCCCATCCTTCCTCTCCGCCATGCTGGGCTACATGTCAGTGGCAGCTTCTTCCATATACCAATGTCTTTCTCCCCTTCGCCTTACCTGAGTTCCTGGAGGACAACGTTAGTGCATTTCAGCCCCCAATGTCTGCACGTAGTAGGTAGTCAGCGTTTATTGGGCGGGTGGATGGGTGAAGTAGACAGTGTGCCAGTTACTAGGCTACCATCTCTCAGCTCCCCACCCACCATCCTCTACCCAGCTTTGGGCTTTGTGTCCCTGTGGGGCAGAAGGATGCAAACAGCGTGAATCTGCTTTGCCTGCGGCTCCATGTTAGGTGTGACCAACAGGGGGCACCAGAGGGCGCTGCCTCGGCTGCTGTAAGGAGGAGGGACGTGTTCCCAGCTGCAGGTTTCCAGTTCTCACCGGTGGCGCCCCAGCCTCACCTCCCCACCCCAGGAAGTGTCTGTGTGGTCCAGCAGGAGCAGCTGAATCCTGTCGGCAGTCTGCCCTTCCCACACCTGGGAAACCCGCCACCCTACTGCCTTCAGAATCCCAGCGCCAGCTGAGCAGGGCCCACATCTCGGAGTCCTGACCGCGCGCTCCAAGGGCCCGCCCTCCAAGCTTCTAAACTAGAACAACCCTGACCTCTCTCCCCTGGTTCCCTCAACCCCAGGGCTTAAAGCTGCTTCTTGTCTCCTCTGCAATGCCTCAGAGCATAATGCCTCACAAAAGTGTCCTTTCATTCTTCAAAACCCAATTAGCAAGTCTTTGTATCAAATTCGCTCTGTTAAAATGGCTAGTGCCTCTTGTCTTTTGCTTGGAGCCCGTGAGAAGCTGCAGTGTGCCCACCCTCAGCATAGCCACACCCACTCTTCTTGTGACCTTGAAGGGAATTTCTCCTCATTGCTGCGCAAGTAAGTCTTAGGATCGTCCCTCAGGTTCTGTACTAGCGCCACTACATCCTCCCTATAAATAAGCTGCAGTGTCTCTACCTGGGCCTCAGAATGGAGGACCAGCTTTCAGCCGTTTGAATCATGGCTTTTCTTCCCTGCCTTTTGCTGGTTTTCTCTACTTCCCATCTCCCGTCTTATTTTAATTCGAGTGTTCAAAGTACCCTCTGCCCTTGACCATTCTCTCTGCTCGCTCAAGGTATCTGCAGTTTTTGAAAATTTTCTCTCCTATGTGATGAGCATAGCAGAGGGACAATAATACTCCCAGCATTTTTTAAGCATTTACCATAAAGCACAATAGTAAAAGACCCTCCTTTAATCCTCAAAGCAATCTTATTTTATAGATAGGAAAGCTGAGACACAGACAGTAAAATCATTTGCTTGGGGTCATGGACGAAACCAAGATTTGGCCCCAGTCAGACTGACCTATTGCTTCCTAATGACCACCAGAGTAACAGTAACTGGGGAACCATTTGGTTGTTTGTCAAAAGACAGTGGGGCTAGGAGGTCTTAACTACAATTATATTTGGTGTATGTGTGTAAATAGAGTGTATAGAAGCTCTGGATTTTGAGGGAAATCTATATTTGGATTTTGGGAAAGGAAAAAATCATCTGTGAGGCTTTTCTGCAGTATTGTAAACCGGAGGTCATGAGTGGGGGAAGGGAGGCACTGTCATAGAAAAAGTTTATGTAACTGCCCATTTCTCTTGGCAGTACCTGGATGATTGTTGGCTTCTTGGCATTAATCACCTGTCAGAAATTACCTTCCCCGCACCTGACACTCCTACCTTGACAATTTTTGCCTCCTTTCTCATGAGTGATGGGATGGTGGTCAGACCCTATCCATCATGAATTTTGATCAGACTGTCATCCCTGGGTGACTCGCATCTCCTGGCTGGGACGAGGCCCCACAGATGTAATCTCCCAAGTGATACCTTGTGATGGTTGAGTACATGGTTCTGGGGGCAGATGGATGGCAATCAGCGCTTGCTGTGTGTCAGCGCCGGGTTGCCTGCTGTGACGCGAGCTATCCATGCATGTGGACGCACAGCACAGAGACCATGCTGGCCTGGACCCACCTCTTTAGCATGAGGATGAGCCTAATTGGATGGGTGCTCAGCTGCGCCTCCTGTGGGGTCAAGGATGGGTCAGAGAAGGATTGAATTCTAAACTAATATGGAGGCAGGGTTTCTATGTTGCATGAACAAATGACTCAATAGAACATATATTGTGCCAACCTTGGAAATGGAAGAATTATAAGAGAAGGTTTCTAGGGCTGTGAAGACCAGAGAACCCCAAAGTAGAGAGATTGGGGAAGTGAAATCATGGAGATCAAAGCATGGGCTCTACTCTGGGAAGAAGTAATGGTTTGAAATTAGCATTATACTCTCTGGGTATAATAATTAATTTCATCATTCAATGTCAGTAAAATCATTTTCCCATGGGAAACCCAATGACTTTTTAAAAATCATTTCACAGTGTCTCTGGTGCTTTATCAGCATGAGATACTGCTGCCTTCTCTCCTTCTTGAAATGTTCTCTTCACGTCTTGCTTAAAATTAAAATTCCTTTTCCAGTCCTAAATCCTTATTGAGCCATTCTTACTAAAATGTGTCTGGTGGAGGTGACACCAGAGGCCCTTCTGGTGTTTATTATATAATTCATGTACTATATTTTCATTCTTTACCTTACTTGCTCTGTTTTATTGAAACAGCAGTTTTTGTAACTCTGTTACCTGAATATATAGTTGTGTGATTATTCCCTTTTACCCCAAGATCGCTCCATTGTCATTCCTCGGTCTCACTGAATCCATAGTGAACTTTCCCAGGGCTGAAACCCACTGGCAAGACAATTGGTGGCATTAGCAGGATTCACTGTTGACCCAGGAAGAACAGGCTGTCCTTATGGGGGGGTGCTTCAGAGGGCTGCCCCTATGAATGGGGACACAATCGATTGTTCCCAGTGGGTATGTGATCTGAGGTGGCTTGCCTCCTAGAGCGCTGGGCCCCACCCCAGGACCAAATGCAGGTGGAGGTGACACCAGAGGCCCTTCGTATAGTAAGTAGGTCCTTTGAGAAGCAGAGTGCCCCTGAGGCAGTGGGAAGTGTGGGTTGGCTGCTTCTCACAGTTTAAAAAAGTCTACAGAGGAGAACATGCTTCTGAAAGAGACACAAGAAATGGCAGCATGAGAATGCAAGCTGCAAACTACTGTGGCTTCACTGAAGAATGGAATGTTACTGATACAACAAGAGGCAGCACAAGAATGGCTACAAGGTTCTGTGGAGGAAGTAAAAGATTTGTTAAAAAATGGTGTTTCTGTGAGGTACTGTCGAAGAGGTAAAGGCCATGAAGGAGAAGGATAGACCCTGCAGAAAGCACAAGAATAGGCAATACGAGAACGTGAGCTGCAAGGTGCAGTGGAGGAGGTAAGATTCCTTACAGAATGAGACAGCAGTGCTGCCAGGTCCTCTGAAGGATGCAAAGGCCATGGAGGAGAAAGATGTACTCCTGAGGGAAGCACAGGAAGAGGCGGCATGAGAATGCCAGCTGCGAGGTATTGAGGCCAAGGTAGGAGAGCTGCTGAAGACTGAGGTAGCACTGCTGCGAGGCATGTCCTTCTCCTCTGTAGACTTTTCTAATACTGTGAGAAGCAGCCAACCCACAGTCCCCGCTGCCTCCTTCTCAAACGACCTACTTACTATGTGAAGGGCCACCCCTACCGCCTCTGTTATCACCTCCACCTGCCCCCAGTCCTGGGGTGGGGCCCAGTCCTCTAGGAGGCAAGCCACCTCAGACCACATGCCCACTGGGGGACAATGCACTGTCTCCCCAGTCATAGGGGCTGCCCGCTAAAGCATCCCTCCCACAAAGGCAGCCTATTCTATTCCTCGGCCAACAGGGAATCCTGCTGACATTGCCAATTGTCTTGCCAGTGGGTTTCAGCCCCGGGAAAGTTCACTGTGGATTCAGTGAGACTGAGGAATGACAACGGAATGTTCTTTGGGTAAAAGCATTTGTACCCAGCTTGTTCTGCCGGCAATAGGTCAAGCACTAGAATTACTTCTGCATCCAGCAGTCTGCAGGTCTGTAATCCTCCTCCTTTGTCTCTGCCTCCACCCAGAACACTGGGCAGAGCTCTTTATAATGTGACTCAGTCAATCATAGCTTATTGCCCACAGGTGTGGAAGCAGTAGCCCAGCATCAGGCCAATTACATCATCAAGTAGTATAGGGTCAGGTAAGGATCCTGTGCATAGGAACTTCAATTTTCCCTACCGGGATTCTATCTTACCCATTTGGGGTTCCCTGGTACTTAGCACTGGTATATGCCCTGGGAATATTTATTGATCGATGATATCTGTGCTTTTGTCCTCTGATAACAGGACAAACACAGGGCTAGGCACCTAGAAGCTAAGTAAGAGCTTACTGACAGATTCAGATTGGGACTGATGTCTTGTTTAGAAGTGTGTCAGCAATCCTTCTACAGGACACATTTGGCACCTCTTTCCAGATATAGAGGTGCCATTTCTATTCTTGAGGTTACAGAATCCAGCAAATTGAAACATTTCTTGGGCCACACTCATTAGACTCCTTGCAGGTCAAAATGGTATCTGTTTCAAATGCCACTTCTAAGAGCCAATAATAATACAAGAGCTCGATCTTGACAACAGAGAAATGTGTTAACCTTCCCAATGTGCTGCATTTACTGTAATCTTGAGTAAATTTCACTCATTTTTTTCTTCACTATCTCCACTTCAAACTCTCTTATTTGGAGAGTAATTTCTTTGGAATATGGCCCAGGTTAACAAGGAGCCTGCTTTCCTGTCTTGGCTCCTAATGTCCTTCACCTGAATGCATCATTTCTTCTCACTTTTCTAATGTTTACCACTAACCCCTGGTTCCTTTGTTCTGTTTGCCCCCTCACTCATTTGCTCACACACTCGTTCAGTATTTATTAAATACCAGCTATTGCCACTGACCCTCCTAGTTTTACTCCTTACTAGCTATACAACTTTGACTTTCTCTGTAACTCAGTTTGCTCATCCATAAAATAGGGATAATAACAGTTTCGGTGCCTGTCTTGTGAAGATTAACCAGTGTGAATGTGTATGTATGTGTGTGTTGTGCTTGTTGATAAATGTAGCACTCAGAAAAATACCCGGTACTATCTAAGGATTTGTTATTTTTCTCCTCAGAGAGAACCACACCAAATGCATTGCAAAGGAAATTGTAAGCCTCCAGAGCATTATGTTCCCCCCTCAAATCTAAAAGTTACACAACAACAGATGAATATTCCTCAAGCACAACTTTTATCATGCTGTTCTCTTCACAAAGCTTCTCTGGCAGCAAAGGGAAGAATGCATTATGGCAGGGGATGGCTACTGTGAAAACCCAGAGAGCTCAGCATAAATGGTTACCATGGAACACTTGCTCATTTATTGATCTGCAAAACTGTCCACGTCAGATAATTTACAAGTACCTCTGTCTGTGATCACGATTCCCTGCTGGGTTATAGGACTGGAGCATCAGAGATGATGTAGAAGGACATAGGCAGATACAAAATTTTTAAAATGAGTAGATGTTGAGCCAGCATTCCCCAAACTGAGTCCTGATGAATTCTTGGAATATTATATAAGGAAAGAAGGGTCTTATGGTCACTATATTTGGGAAACCTTAAATTTAGCAGGTTAATATTCCATACTGCTGCCATTCTATTCCGGGTTTTGAATCATCTCTCGTGGGTGACTGCTCTAACCCCCTGCTTGAACTCTGCCTCTCATCTTCTTTCCTTTTTTAGTCTGGCTTGCCAGAATGATCTTTCTAAGACATAGACTTGATCACACCACTCCCTTGTTTGAAACCTTTGGTAGTTCCTTGCAACCTATAGCGTAGAATCCACATTTTTTAAACATGGCTTACAAACCCATCAGTATCTGGGTGGAAAACTGTGTTCCCAATCTCACTGCCACTCTCCCTCTCCAAACACACCCCATACTCTGTTCAGGGATGTTTGCTCTTTCTTAAAAATCCATGGACATCCATTGCCCTTGCTCATACTATTTTCTCTGCCTAGAATAACATTTATAACATTTTCCTGTTCATGTACTCAAACTCATTTAATCCTCACAGCCACACTATGAGGTGCATACTATTATTATCCCACTTAACAGTTGAATAAGCTGAGGTGAAAAGCTGTTAAATAAATAACTTGGCAGAAGTTATACAGGTCATAGAGTAATTAATTTGAACTCGACAGCCTAGGTCTGGAGTCAATGCCTTTAAGCCTTCAGCTTCCTTGAATCTGAGTTGACAGAGAGAAACAGATAAACTCCTACCAATCTGGCTCAAGTTAAGCTCCTGTCTGACCAAGTATATACTCTACTCCTCCTCCTTAAAGAATGAATAAATTTTCCTACTTATTTGTTATTATTAATTATGTTTTTCTCCCTCAAAGCATATCCATATGCAACATTACATATACACATTATAACCTTTTCAGCATCTCAATTGCAATGCTTGTTTAGTTGTTTTCCTCACCGGACTGTGAGTTCCTTACGAATAGAGACCATTTACAAATATTCTGACACCCATAACTATCCTAACAGCCGGGCACCACACCCAGTGCATGTCAGGCACTTCAATGTTCATGGGGGTGAATTAAAATGAATCTGCTTGAAGGTAATAGGAAGCTGTGGTGACAGCTTGGTTATGATTTCTATCCAACAGTTCCTAGACACACAACTGATAAATGCAAACCCCTTGTCAAAAATGACAGTGTCTGCTAAGCTATGTGGTGCAAGCAAGTGTTTCTGAACTGTAATTGTCACAGCAGCATTTAGAAATGGAACTCAAAGTACTTTTGAGAGACTCAACCATAGTCAAGACCTCCTTCCCCTGAAATGGCCTTGGAAAAAATCAATTTGGCTTCCTGTCTAAGATTTCTTGGTCACTGCTAACAGATATAGGTGTCCCTGGTATGCAGCAGCTCTTCCACAGTCCTTTCAACACCAGAATCAGTCCCAAGCCCCCAGATCTGACTCCGATGGGAAGAGCTCTACAGCAGTCTGGGGGGCATGATTCACCTACACATTTGACATCTATTGCATGTCTCTGATGCACTGGGTTCTGTGCTTGGGCCAAGGATATGGAAATAGACAAGACACAGCCATTGTTCTAAAAAAATGTTCACAATCTCATAGAAGAAAGGCCAGGAAGTCAATACGATGGTATATCCCATTGTGGAGCCACGTGGCGGGCTGCTTGAAGAGCAGGACGGGTCTCTAATCCTGTGGGAATTGAAGGGCTTTCAAAGAAGCTTTGGAGGTGATGCTTGAGTTGGGACTTTAAGATTGTAGGAATTAGAAAAGAAGGAACCTCAGTTGCATCATTAATTCTACCTCCATGTATCTCTAGCTATATCCTCTATCATTCCTTGTCGGGTCTGCCGGAATAGCGTCCTAAGCTATTCCACCTACTTCCCATCCACTTTCTCTCTTATCTTTCTCGAATTCATTCATTTCAAGATGCCAGAGCGATCTTTTAAAACAGAAGTTGAGCCATGTCACAGATTTGCTTAAATCTAGCCAATAACTTCTAATTGCCCTTGGAGTAAGACTCCTTGCTTTGAGCAAAGGCCCTGGCTGACCTGACATCTGGCTGACCCTTCTTCATCTTCACGTTGCGCTGTGTCCCCAAACCACACTCCAGCTACACTGGCCTTTATTCAATTCGTTGATCCTGAGAATGTCATTCATACTTTAGAACTTCCATCTTTTTTCTTCATCTGGAAGTGTCGGCCCAACACACTCTAAGTGTCACCACTTCAGTTCCTCATCCCCTTTGATTCTCTAGGTCAACACTGTGTTTTCCCCACTTCAAAGCACCTATCACAATCTGTGATCATTCTCTATGTGTATTTATTTTTAGCCTGGGGGTGTTTCTGTTCTTTGTTATCTCCACTAGACCATAGATGGCATGAATTCTTGGACCATGTTGCCTTGATAATCATTTTTAGCCCTTGGCAGAGTGTCTGGCACACAAAAGATACCCCCAAAATATTTACTGCATGAACAAAGAAAGGCAGGGAGGTTGCAGACACAATGCACTTAGGACCCACAAGAATAATCTGATACATCTGTGGTGATGGGTGGATGTGTGGGTGTCAGGATATGACACTGAAGAGGCACACTAGGGTCAGGTGGCAAAGTATCTTGTATGCCATTTGGAGTGATGAGAATGTCACCCTCAAATGATGGGGAATTGCTTAGGAACGGTAAAGCAATGAGTGTTTTGAGACATAATGAAGTTTTAGTGTTTTGTGCAAGGTCATCCATGTAAAAATAGGACCTTGGGAACAAAGAATGATCAACAATTGCCTAGTCTCTGACCTGTGTAGCTCTGCAGGATTTTGAAAGGATAGGCTACATTCTACCATCAGCCTAAACACAATTACTTCCGGTTCCTTACTAATTGCTATATTATTGCTTTTTTTCTTCTTCTTTTGAGGAACACTTTGGGGGAAAAGGTGTGAATAGGGCAATTTCTGATCTTTTTGTCACATGGTGCAAGAATTTAAGAAAATGCATGACAGCTGTACACCATTCTCTGTCTCCATTCCCACCTGAAACCTAAGAAAAAATTTATATGTAATCATTTGTCATTTTCACAGTCTGACAAACTCTTTCCATGTTTTTATTACCAAAGCACTATAAAGTGTACAAAATGCACATGATATAGTGAAGCTTTTATGTTGCTTTCCAGACTGACTCTGTTCCAAAGAACCAAGAAGGCCGTCTCCCGAGATGTGTTTGTGCAAGGATTGGGATAACATGCAGTATATTCTGCATTCTCCCTCTGTGCAACCCCCCGTTATATGACCAAGGGGTAGCTTTTCATTATTTGAATGAAAATGTCTCTTTGATTCATTTGTGCATTCCACTTTACTTAGGAAAGTCATCTGCTTTGAATACTTTCTAGGTAAAGCAACATGTTGAATCTTAAAAAACATATTCACTGAACAAAATTTATTCAAAAAGTAAATCACAAGAGAGACATATATTGCTGACCTGAACTGAGTCCTGTTATACCTCAAAACACTACTGGTATAGAGTAATTGAGCAGTACTATCTAAAAACCTGCTTATCTAAATGAAGGCCACAAGATGTAACACATTTTCTGCCACACTTATATCTAATTCCTGGCAGTTAATTACATTTTTTCCTTTCCACCTTTTACCCCAATTTTTTAAGGAATTCTACTAATAGTTCTATTTTCCATCAAATTTAAACAAAATGAATTCAAAGTACTAAGCAGAAAATGTGGTTTTTAGTTTTAATTAGCTGCAGTTTTTATATTTGAGAAAACTTTCATACCTCTTGCCTCCCCACTGGAAAATAAAAAATCTCAAAAAAACATCTATAAATACTTGATTCAACCACCTTCTTCCAACCTGGTCCCCAAAGTAGGGGACTTACAGTAATTGTTTGGGGACAGTTCATTTTCAGGAGGCCATTTGGGTCTGTTCTTTGGGACAGCACACAACACACCTTCGCTCTTGATTGTCTAATCAGTTCTTCCAGTTGGAGGAGAAAGAAAATACCCGTATATGCAAACCTAGACAAATTCAGGGTCAAAATATGGGACTCCTTCAGTGTCTATTTGCACATATTTTATTTGAGTCCAAATGAATGTTAGATTTTATGTGATATTAAGTATATGCATCTGCTAGGCTATGCAAAGCTTTTGATTTTAGTGCTATGAATTTCTCAGAGAGATTCAAACATTTCTGCTAAATATGTGGCCACACTACAGTAGTTCCCACAAGGTAGCACATTTTTCCATCAACACTGTTTCCATCAATAGCGAGCATGCTCTCCACTCTGGAGGAGGCTGAGTCTACAGAACTGTAAGTGAGGGGGATCCAGACTGCACTTTCCACTTTCATTTTTCAAGAGCAAACCTGTTATTGTATTGAAGTAACTGAAGTCCCACTTTGAGATGAAACTGAAATTGAGCTCTGAAAACCTCCATTGAAAAGCACCAAATTGCAGGCGTTATTTATGTTTAAATACCAGACTCACTAGCTTTCAGATAATTCCTTCTAGGCAAGGAGGGGGAAGTGTGGTAAAGAATCTGGGATGGCCATCTAGCCCACCCTCCTTTCTCCAGCCGTCACCTCATTAATTTCCCCAGCATCACGGTGTGTATCTCGTATCCCACAAACAGGGCGTGTGCCTTCAGTGGCAACTCACTACAGGCTCCACAACAAATACTAATATTGAAACTATCTTTCCTAGATTTAACTGAACTAATAAAATAGGATATTTTGATGATCTAAACCAGATGATGCAATGTTTTATTGAATGTGAATGCTTGGAATGAAATTAGAATACATACCATAGATTTCATATCAAAGACAGTACATAACAGTATTAGATGGTTGTGGAAGAAAGAGATAATAAGCACATGGCTGCCTTGAGAGAAGGAGATATTTAATTCCAATAAAGCATTTGGGAAAGTAGGAGATTTTTAAAAATCTTTTAAAATAAATCTGTGACAACATAGTGTAATTATCTATGTATTTTATACATCTATTATAAAATCTTTTTGTAAGTGAACCCAAATATTTATTGCTACTGAAATATTTATTGTCAATAAACTTTTTGGTTCTCATAACCAGAAGATAAAATGTTTCTTTGAGAGTAATCACTACTTTTAATCTTATTTTAGAGCCAATTGCAAGTCTTAGTCAATTAAATAGGCCCTGCCACTGAGTATATTCCAGGCTGCAAGGAGAACAGAGAGGAAATAGCTACGTAGGTGTGTGCTCTGAGGGAAGACAGTGCTGGACAGCTGGTGCTGGCCTCTCTGTGTCCACTCTGCTCCCTTCTCCATCTCACTCCTGTGACGCTGACCGACGTGAGAGCATTGGCAGATGCTCTTGCCCATGGGCTCCCAGTTGGTTCTGCCAATGAGAGGCACCCATGGGTGACAGCGGGTGGGAGGAAGTGAGGATGAGGGAGACTCCCTGCAGTTCCCTCCCTGCCAGGGCTTGGTGGGCTGACATACTGTTTCAAGCAGTCATTCTTTCCACACAGTGACCCTCAGTGGGCTTTTGAAACTATTCTCTCCCTCTTTAGGCTTGTAGCTGCACCCACTTCTATTAGACGCTAGATTGTGTACAATTTATTTTCCTAAACTCCATTCATATCTTTGAAACATTTCCTATATTTCACTCACTTCAATTATGAAGTTTGAAGCTGCCATTTCTTTCTTGCTGATAAAAAGACCAGGAGAGCTTACGAAAGAACAGCACAATTGCCTTCTCAGAAATGTGGTGGGCCAAGGTCCTTTTCCACAGACTGCCTTTTTTATATACATAGTGAGACTTTATATTTTATAGAAATTTTAGGTTCATGGCAAAATTGAGAGGAACATACAGTGATTTCCCATAAGCCTTCTGGCTCCACATATTATGGCCTCCCTCATTAGCAACATCCCCCACCAGAGTGGTACTATGTTTTCTATAAAAAGAAAAGTCATAATGGTGAATACATGTGATTATATATTCACACAAACCACGGAATGCACACCACCAAGAGGGACTCCTGAAGCGGACCGTGCTCTTAGGGTGATCGTGATGTGTCAGAGAAGGTCCTTCGGTCGTTGCGGCTGCCCCACGCCGGTGGGGGATGTCAGCAATGGGGGAGGATGTGTGTGGATGCGGGCAGGAGGTGTATGGGAAGTCTCTGTACCTTCCTCTTAATTTTGTTGTGAACCTAAAACTGCTCTAAAAATACAGTCTTCAGAAAGTAAAAAAAGAAAAACTTGACAATTTATCTTAAATTGCAGACTAATAAACTGTTTATAAGAAATTCAAGGATGTCTGTGTTTCTAATGCAGAATAAGTTCTGCTTATATGAGGGAAGATAAGGAAGAATTGAGAATAAATGCAAAGAGATATCCCAAACCAATACATCCGTTTGCCTGTTGGTAGAGGTGTTCAAGAAGGCTGTGTTAGATGGTCTGAAAACCACAGAGAAGGCTCCGAGCAGCTGCTTCACCACGTACATTCTCTAGGACCCGGGAATATCTGGAGCAAAGGTATCTGAGATACTATTTCCTCAAATTATCTCTGGTGCTTGAATGCCTGTAGGGACAGCTCTGCCAAAGGATGGCTCAGCTTTTTTGTGTACAAATCTGGTCCCGAGGACCAAACTACCCCCCGAGGCAGCCCTCTCCAATGTGAACTGATCTAATAATTTAGAAAGCTCTTCTTTCCATGGAACCTCAATCTGCCTCCCTGTGGCTTCTGCCCTCTGATTCTAATTCAGCCCTGGAGGGCAGCACAGAGTGAGTCTAATCTGTCTTCCTCCTGACAGCCATTGCAAATGTGAAGACAGCAATCCCTACATCTTGTCATCCCCAGGCTCAGTTTCTAGTGGTGGAGGCATGATCCTCTGGACACATATTTATTTTATCAATGTCCTGAACTGAAAGTTGTGTTTGGGACATGCTCTGACCCAGCATAGAATGATGGTATCCCCTTCTACATTCCAAACACTATATTTCTGTCAGTGCAGCCTCAGAATGCTTATTCTTGGCATAACAGTCCCATAACCCTGTCAAATGCCAGGAGTGGGAAAGCATTGTTTTGAATATGATGGGATAACAGAACTTGGAAGGAGTTTCACAATATACCTGGATACGTGGTGCACCCTATCAAGGTTGACAAAGTGCTAAAACGTTGATAAGGGCAGTAGTAAGTAAGTTGTGAATTGCCATAAACAAAATTAGTGGTAAGGTGACAAAGAGCATCCAAGGCACTGTGACAATTTGTCACCCAGTGTGGTCCCCTTGCTGGACATACAAGCTGGTTCAGAAAGTCACCAACCTAGTCCTGGGAGTCGGAAGACCTGAAGGCCAACCAGGCTCACTGAAGATTAATTCATTCTTTGGAATTATCTTCCATCAATTGGGGATAATAAACTTCAAGTTTTTGTGATTGTGTAATGAGGGAGTAGCAGGAACAGTTCCCTGTGAACTCTAAAGCTCAGTGTAGACAAGTGTGTCACCAGCAAGGGGGAGGGCAGGGACAGCTACAGTGGGGCTTTCACAGGTGTTGGGTCAGGGAAGAAGTTCTCCTTTTATTTGGTGATATGCATTGCGGATCATTATCTAGGTCTCTGACTTTATATATGCACTGAAAACTTGGTGATGGGGTTAAATTATTCCACATCATTCTGAGATTTTTTTTCTGCCTACTTAATGGCCCACTTACATGCAGGAACATGGCCGCTGGTGAGACACTGAGCAAAAAAGACAGAGAAGGGATTTTACATTAAATTCTCTTACCTGTTGAGCAACCACCCAAAAGTAAAGTAAGAGAACCAAGCTTCCTGGGCTAGAAAGATGCATATGTTAATATTTTGACTACTCTGGCAATTGAGTTTACAACTATCCAGCAAGGCCTTTCTGAACACAGGCCTCTCTGTGCGAAGGAAGGACCTGGGAGGCATCTTCATGACGCATGCTGACTCTGAGTCCACCTGGACACAAATCGGTAAGGCAGGGCTTTCTGGAAGACAAGAGGTAGCGTCTTTGCCAAGAAGCAGTTCACCACAGCCTTCTCTGCTACCATCTGGACCCCTTTATGAGCAACAGAGGAATTTTTCTTGTTTTATGTGATAGAATCTGAATCTGATATTTTCTATTTAACTGGGTGAAGAGATCAATGGAATCAGACTAATCTCAACTGATATTTGGCAGTTTCCCTATAAAACTGAGCCACACAGGGAGTGCTGAAAGCACTCGGGGTGCTGACTGGGTGCTGCTCATAGTGACAGTAGTGGCTTAGAAGATCAAATGATGGTTCCTGCCGTAGCGGTACCAAAAGAATTACCACATTACTTAGGCCAGGTTCAAATAAGTTAAATGGACTTAAGTTCATTTTCTAGTGAAAAAGAAAAGTTATACCTGTTGTTCAGTTTCTTTTTCCACAACCTCATCTGACTCTCCACAGACCTCACAAGGCTGTCAGGACAGCAAGTGCCATCCCCATTTTACATGCAAGTGATCTGAGTTCCAAAGGTATCAGACAGTTGTTGGAGCTCGCACAGAATATAAACAGGTTCTCAAAAGTTTTTGTTTTAATAATTAAACGAATATATGACTGACTAAACGAGCTGTTGGCAATCAGCAGAGATCGGACCTAGGTCCTAAGAGAGGAGGACCATGGATAGGCACCGCGACTCTGTGCTCCGAGGGTTTTCATTATGCCAGCATGACTCAAACATGAAGAAAATGTGAGCCACTGGCAAGGAAACTTCATTGGAATTATGTGTATTATAATGTTATAACAGACAGTACGGTTCTGGCTTTAACTTTCCAACTTTTTTCAGCAAGAAATTGGTCAAGTCATTTCATATTTTCTTTTGTCATCAAGGTTTTACATCATGTGCCTTTTTCTGTGTTCTTTGATATTTGTTTTATGCCATTCTGCACTTCACTCACAGCATCCTCTTTTCACTGGCTTTTCATAGCAATTGCAGAGAATTCTTAGCCTTCCCTCAATAGCTGTGCCTGGTTTGGACTTTAAATTGATTTTTAGCTATCCCACCCTCTGACTGCTGGTGTTTCTACTTCCACAATTAATGATACTAGAGCAGAAAGGCAGGCTCTTAAAAAACCAACGCCAGTTACCTCACTCCTGTTTTTCCAGTGCTGCGATCCCATTTCCATCC
Source organism: Manis pentadactyla (assembly GCF_030020395.1). NCBI lineage: Eukaryota > Metazoa > Chordata > Mammalia > Pholidota > Manidae > Manis > Manis pentadactyla. The sequence goes on along the minus strand of NC_080029.1, from coordinate 102,297,103 downwards.
GTGCGTCCTGTGATTCACATTTCTGTGCCTCTTCTGGGAGTGGGGTGGGATGGGACTATACTCTGCCTTTTTTGTAGGGGACACCTAGAATAGGTCTCAGCATGAAACGGCTACTTACTTGAAGCATCTGGTACCTGCTGCCCTTTGTGTGGGCATACCCTGCTGTGGCACTTTTGCAGGTAATTGATGTTGCCATTTGAAATGAAGATAAAATTTTGGATGTCAGCTCTGGACTGCTTCAATGGCCATGATCAGTTAGCTCTCAGTTTACCAATTTGTGTTCCACTGAGTTGAACAGTAAAAATCCTTGGTAGTTTACCTGAAAAGCCATGAAGATGACTTATGGGTCACAGCACACAATATTTCTTTTCTGTACTTTATCTAGACAAAAAAGTGCTTATAACTCTGGATTCAGGAAAGACTGTTTATTCTTCAGAACTGACATCCCATTAAAAAGATAATAAAGTAAGCATCAGGATTAGTCCCCTAAGCCTCCATCAAGTCTTTTGCCACAAATGTCTGTGTGTTTCTCCCCTGTCATTGTCTGACACCCAAATGCATTTTTTCTATAGAAGATAATATCATGTTACTCTTCTTCTCTTTCCTCTACATTTGCCACTTTACCTCTAGGTTTCTCACAAAAATCAAGCCATAGATCTTAAAAATAATAATGAAAGAGTAAGAAATGAAAGCTCTTGTAGACAAAGAGTACCTTTAGCAAAGCACTTCCCCACTCTCACCAACTATCCTCCCACTGCAATTAGAAAAGGGGGACACAGGCACAGTCCGGCTGAGCACAAAGTTCCTGCGGCTTTATGGAACCAAAGAGAGGAGAGTTGAGAGGAAAAAGAAACACTATTTCACAGCTGGGATGGGCAGCTTCTTCCTTAATATCACTTGCTGATCAAATCAACCTTTTAGTTATTTATGTCGAATGAAGTCAGAGAAAGAAGAGTGGATTTTAGTTAAGTAGTTATAGTGTAGCATGTTTAAATTTTAGATTGCAGGAGAAAAGAGAACTTGGAAAAGCAAATGGTTTGTTCCAGTAGGTAGGTGATCAGCTAGGGACTGGGGAATAGAATCTGGGTCTTGTCTGTCATCCATCAGTCAGAGGCAGGGCTGTTCTCTCATTTCAGAGAGAGGGGCCCATTGAGATTTTGTATTTTGGTGGAGAAATGGGCACCTCTGTCCTCCTTTGCAGTTCACACGCTCAGACCCCAAAGCCAAGGAGGCAATGTGACTGTGATGTGTGAATTTATGCATTGACTTGATTGACTATGAGATACCAGATAGCTGGTGAAACTTTATTTCTGGGTAAGTCTGAGGACACAATTTTTGGAAGTGATTAGCATTTAAATTCACCAACTGAAATAGCAGATGGCCCTCCCCGATGAGGGTGGGCATCACCCAATCCACTGAGCACTGGAGTAGAACAGAAAGGTTGAGGAAGAGTGAATTTATCTTCTCCCTCTTTCTGAGCTGGGACATCTGTCTCCTCTGCCCTCAGACATTGGTGCCCCTGGTTCTCAGGCTTGGGACTTGGACTGAATCACACCACTGGCTTTCCTGGTTCTTCAACTTGTAGATGGCAGGTCTTGGGACTTCTTGGCCTCCATAATCATGTATATAAATATATACTCATTTATTATTTATTCATATATATATATATAGATAGACATATATGTTTCTCTGGAGAATCCTGACTAATACAGTTGTTTATCATCAAGCAATGATTGGCAGCTGGGCAGCAACTGGTACTGAGTTCACAAGGTAACCAACGACAGCAGTCAGGGCCGCTCACCTATGTACACCCAGCCCACACCCCTCTCATTCTCACCGTCATGGATGAGGCTGGCAGGGGAGGTGTACACACCTCATGCACATTGCCCTTTTAACTTCCTAGACTAAGACATGGCATTCTTGGACTAGAAGCAAGCCTGGTCACCACCTGAGTGATCATCTTCCCTTTTACGGTAAGTTAACTGAGGCACTGGAAGGGCACACTTCTGCTTAGCAGCAAATCACCTAAACTTATTCTTGCCACTGAGCAACATGAGATTGAGGACAAAGCCACTGCATTTCAGGCTGCCCCTGGGGCTTGCTTTTAACTGACGGCAGCTAGATAAAAATGTTTGAATTACCATTCCCAGTGATGTTTTTCTGGTCCCCAGTCTCCAGGAATGGGTCTATTAGATCCTGTTGGGTGATCAGAAAGAGAGAATCTCTTTTGCCTTTGACTCCAAGAAGAACTCAGGAAGGTAGAGGGGAAGGGCACCCTTTTGTTTAAGAAACAGGATACAGATTTCTTCATAGCAAAGGATTCTGTAGAGCAGAAGCTGGTGTTTTTTAGCAGACTGATTTCAAGTGGTTTAAATGTGTTCGTTGTTCTGATTGTTCATTTGTTCTCCCTAATTCTTATACAGTGAATATGTGTTCCTTATGTTATCAAAAAGAGTAGAAAAATCCAAAATGGTATTGCATTGTGTATCTTTAATGATTCAACATTAGTGCGCAATAGAGGGAAATAATTCTCTAGGATTACAAATGACAAGTCATTCTGATGTTTGCTGCCATAAGAGTTAAAAATCTGAGTTTGAGATCTGGCTGTGCTATTTTCAATGATTTCACAAACAATACTGAGCTTCTACTGTGAAGCGAATGCTTCATTCAGTCCTGGAGATGCGGTGAACATGTTAGGCACAGTCTGTCATGGACTTAGAGGAGGTAACATTGGCATGCAGCATTCATTTCTCTGACCTTCAGTTTCCTTACTTGTGAGAGAAATAACCACATCTTAGTAGGCCATTGTGAAGATTATATTACTTAACACATTTGAGTTCTCCAAGTGCAGAGAAATTACTCAATTCAGTGTAGGATCTGAGAGTGTTCAAAAGCAAAGATGAGTTATTAGAGTTCCAGGAGACAAATATTAGCTCACTAATAATGGACATCTTGTATCAAATTGATGTTTCTATGTTACTTATTAAGAATTTACGAGAAAACACATTAACTTGCTCAAATACAAAATGTTGAATTTAGCTCCCACTGTGATTTACCTTTCCCACAGAGCTGTTGATACTCAAGATCCACATGACAGAATGCCAGCAATGCTCACCTCTTCTTGTCACCTAGGGGGCAAGTCAGTTTCTAGGCATCCCAGCCCTCATGGCTTTATGTAAAAGACCAAGAAGATGGGGTGGAAAGATGGAAGTGTAATGATCCATTGAACCAATACATTCTCTTCATTTAAGCCACATACTCTTTCATGGCACTTCCTGGAAGTCAGTCATAGCAATTTCAAACACATTTTCCTCAGCCCTTACACAGATCCATGCTCATAGCAGATCATGAAAAAATGAATGAGAACAAAGACAATTAAAAAACAAGTCCAAAAAGAAAGGTAGCTATGAAAAAAGGAAGTTCAGATTTCTCCATGTAGAAACACATTTTGATTTCCCAAAATAACTGAGTAATTCTACCCTGGGCAATGCCCTACCGTTATCCCCCCTTAAGTTATTTTAAAAAACAAACAAAAACCTTAAAAAAAGTCATCCTTCTTAAACTGGCTTAGATAAATTCTCCCCTCAAAACTTTTCTACATCTCCTCTCCGGACTGGGTTCCTGGGGGGCAGAGAGTTGTTACCCAGCACCCAGGAAGCTCTGCTGGCCTTCTGTCCCCCACGGGGCCCCTGCATGGGAACAGCCTTCTTTGCAGGCTGAGAGCCCCATCTCTGGGGGTGCTGGGGTGTGGGAGCCCTGGGCAGTGTGGTGTGGTACAGAGAAGGCAGACCTGGGGTTTTAAATCAGGGGCACAACAGGTGTAGGAGTGGTTAAAAAACTGCTTATAGTTCTTGCAACTCTATTTTCCACAATCTGTAAAATGGAGAGAATAGTGCCCACCTCCTGGGGCTATGAACAGGATTAAAGGAGAAAACACATGCAGGTAGCAAGCATGGACAATTACTAGAGAACTTTCAAAATTTTTATGTTTCCTGGGACTATGGACTGAATGGTGTCCCTCCCCCAAATGCAAATGCTGAAGCCCTGATAGGATTGGGGGCCTTATACGAGGAGGAGGCACCTAACAACATTTACTCTCGTAGCAAACTCCTAAGTGTACAATATGGTACTGTCAGCTCCAGGTACCGTGCTCCAGGTACTTGTCCAGGACTGACTCATCTTGCATAACTGAAACTCAGTACCCTTTGACTAATAGTTCCCACGTCCCCCTCCTCCCAGCCTCTGGCAGCAGCCACTCTTCTGCTTCAGTGAGTTTGACTATTTTATAGTTATGTATTCTTATTACCCATGCAAAATAATAGTAATGATAATAATAATAATAACAATGATGATGAGGGCAGGAGGAAACTTTTGGAGGTGATGAATGTGTTTATGGCATAGATTGCAGTACTGGCTTCATGGATGCATGCTGATCTCCAAACTCATCAAACTGTATACATCGTGTGTGTATATGCACAGCTTTTTGTATGTCAATCACATGACAACAGTGGTTAAGAATAAAAGGAGAGAGACAGATCTCTGTGCACAAGCATGAAGGAAGGAACATGTAAGGACACAGCAAGAAGGCAGTTATCTTCAAGCCAGGAAGAGAGCCCTCACCAGAATCTGACCATATTGGCACCCTAATCCCAGGCTTCTAGACTCCAGAACTGTGAGAAATAAATGTCTGTTGTTTAAAGCACCTGGTTCACGGCATTTTATTATGATATAATCTTGCAACTGATGACTCCTCACTGGCCCCTCTTGCCAAAATACCACCTTGAACTCCTGCTCCTTCAGCTCTTATGACTAATGTAAAGCAGTAGTTAGGAACAACAAGCAACTCTAGACATTTAGGGGCTGTGTGACATTGGGCTATATGCTTCACCTCCCTGTGCTTCGATTTTCCCATCTGTTAAAGCAAGTTAATAATAGTACCAACCTCATGGGGTCGTTGTAAAGATTAAATTAGTTCATAAACTTTAAGAGCCAATGGCAAATAATAACAGATTGTCATCCCTAGAATGTAAATCCCAGGATTGCCCATCCTTTTTGTTCCCTGATATATCAAAGCACCAGGAACTGTGTCGAGCACATAGTCATATTTGGTAAATACTTCTGGAGTGATTGAATAAATGGTCCTCCCACCTTGTCTGACTGGCTTTCAAACCCTCTATAATTTGGCCATACTCAAGCTTTCCAGTCTTATTTTTCTTCTCTAACTAGCTTGGAAATCACTGAGCTGGGGGATCATACTGACTGACAGGATATTTGTCTACATTCTGAATTTTCACATTTCATGTTCTTTGCTCCAACTATTTCTTCCACTTGCAATGTCTTGCTAATTCCTAACCCTACTCAGCCTAGTGAGTCCTACCCATCTTCAAGGCCTTCTCAAACAAGACTCATGCCAGAAAATGTTTATTGGCTCTGACAGACCATCCAGACTTTCAGAAGATTCCTTAGTATCCCTCCACACACACCATCTCCTACAAAGGTGAGAACCCCCACGCCCTGACACACACACACCACACACAGTCACAAACACACAGTCCCAAAAGCTTTCTGAGAGACAGGAAGTGGAAATTTTTAGGGTTCACCTCCACAGGCCCTAAAAGCCCTCTCTGCTCTCAAATTGAAACATCCAACAAGCATGGTTTGGATTCTTTGAGCACCTCTTCACATCTTTCCGCAGGTGCTACCTTACCCACAGAGAATAGAAATATCTAGACAGAGTTATCATACATTTGATTCAATGCTTCCATTGGGAGAGGACTTTTCCAAGACCATTAGGTATGACTGTAAGGGAGACCTAGAGTGTTTCGAGGTTCGGACTGATTTTCCAAGCATTGTTCACAGATGAGGGGGATGCTCCCGACATGTTACCTCTTTTCTCCACACTGTTCTGAGCACATGATTGCCTCACCCACTCCTGGAACATGAGTAGGACTCTTTATAATACCAAAGTAATCAGAGATGGTGCCAAAAATTTGAAGAGGAAGGCGCAAGAGGACAGAGGTACCTGGGAGGCTCCGGTTCCTGCAGGAGCTTGCTCTCCCACAGAAGTTGGATAGAAAACCCCATTGTAAGTTTCACATAGCTCCTTTTTCTTCTCTCCCTTGACTCTTCTGCTACCTGCTCCCTTCCCAAGCCCTTGACCCCCACCCCGGTAAGGTAGGCTTATTTGATCAGATCCAGTACCTGCTTGCACAAACAAGTTGAAGGGTAAACATTGCTTTATTTGTTCTTATGGAGGGACTAGAGGCTCTTCCATGACGGTGCCCCTCAAGGAGAGCAATGACTTCAACTCTCAGTCCTCAGGACCTTTCTAGCCCCTCGTAGACATGAATGGCTGCATTCTGACAGCAAGGGTACCACTCGCTGCTGTTACACAAGCTTCTTCAGCCTGGGGAATGGACTGGAATGCAGCCTCATGGTGTTCAGAGACCTAAGGCTGTGGCTACAAAGTCAACCCAGTTCCCTTTCTACCCCTACCTCTGTTTTGTCCATTTTTTTCTGTTCTAATTATTGCCTTGGCTTGAAATTTGATGAATATCCTAATTAAAGCATTTGAAATTTTTTCCTGTCAAAATATTCATACCAACATTCCATTAACTCCCACAGAAGGCAGACATCACACATAATTATGAGCATTGCAATAAAGCCAACCTAAATTGGTCTCATGCCTTCTAGTGTACAAGGCACTTTCACACCTATTACTGCAGATTGTACTCATAATAAGCAATGCCACAAGGAAAGCCTGGAGACTATAATTAGCCCTTTTACAAATAAAGATTCTAAGACTGGTTGGCTAAGTGATTTTGGCTTCTAAGTGGCTGAGTGGCAGACCCAAATCCTCTGTTTAATAAATGGAGGGAAGGGGCTGTTGGAAGGGAGTGGGGAAGGTAAATAGGCCCCACCAGAAGAATTATCTGGTGTGTCAAGCAAAAACCAGTATCTGATTGACCTCATAAGTGTCAGACTAATTGAATTAATATGTAAAGATTTCCAAACAAACTGATCTCTACCAGTCAGCTTTCTGGTCTCTTTCAGTCTGTTGATAGCTTGCCCCCCTTCTCCTCCTGCTGCCACCAGCATGCTGCAGGTCCAACCTCATCATATTATGTCATGTTATGTCATATCGTGTATCGTGTTGTATTTGATCATATATCACACTTAACACATCATATGTCATATGGTATGACATCGTATATCAAATCATCATATCATTTCTCCTGTATAAAACCCTTCAATGGTTCCCATTGTTCTTAGAATAAAGCTCACACCTTAACATGACCCCTAGTGGGGATATGCATGATCTTGTCCCTAAAAGCCTGTTTCTGCCTTATCTAACCTCCCATCCATCCTCACTCTCTCCAAACCTTCAGTTTCTTGAGTATTACTTTTTCTTCACATCCAAGCTCAACTGACATTCCCTCAGGTAAGTATTCCTTGACCTTACTGACTAGGCCCAGTGGCCCTATTATAGATGTGCATAGTCTCATGTCCCTGTCCTTGGAGGGTTTAGCAATTCTATGTTTATCTGTGTAATTACTGATAAGTGTCTCCTTTGTTATCTATATGAAGAGGTAGAAATGCCTAGCTTGGCCCACTGTTGAATCGCCCGTATATAGCACCATATTTGGCATAGAGTTGGCCCTCATTCATTAGTATTGACTGACTGAATGAACAAATCAGCAAGTAGAGAATGAACACAATCCTTCAAATTAATTGCTCCTCATTAAATTTAAAGTTCAATAAAAAGTTATGTTCCTCTTGTTAAGTGTCCCAAAGATGAAATGGGCAGTGAGAAGATATAGCCTGTTTCTGTGTTTTGTAGCAAAATTTATGGATAATATGTTAGTCTTAAGCAACTACTCAAGAGTCCTTATGTAAATGCTTCCTCTTTTACACCTTCCTTAGGAATGATGTCTTGGCTCTTCCCTTCTCCCCACCATTCCCCTGCCATTAACAGCATTATCTTTTTTAAATGGCAATTAAATACTGGTGGTGATTAATTCTCTAGCTGGAAGCTCTTGAAGATCAGAAGCACTAGTCAAGTGCCTACCTGTGCACAGAGCACAGGGGACCCTCGGGGCAGGGGATGGAGATACAATGTCGAGTGTCTTAGAAGGAAATGACCACTTTCCTCTTCTAACTTCCCAGCTGTTTCTTAAGAGCCCTACTTTGAGCTTATTAACATGGAGAAAAGCTTTTGCCAGTGACACACATCTGTTCCCAAACATCCTGAGGGTGAGCTGCAAGGTTTCCTGATGAAGTAGTGGTTTGTTCACAGAGCTCAGTGAA